>NC_074676.1:56881503-57134003 GCF_029448725.1 Salvelinus fontinalis
GTTACCATGTTATCCCAGGTGTATCCAGGTAGTTGGTGCCGAAAACTGTTACCATGTTATCCCAGGTGTCTCCAGGTAGTTGGTGCCTAACACTGTTACCATGTTATCCCAGGTGTCTCCAGGTAGTTGGTACCTAACACTGCTACCATGTTATCCCAGGTGTCTCCAGGTAGTTGGTACCTAACACTGCTACCATGTTATCCCAGGTGTCTCCAGGTAGTTGGTACCTAACACTGCTACCATGTTATCCCAGGTGTCTCCAGGTAGTTGGTGCCTAACACTGTTACCATGTTATCCCAGGTGTCTCCAGGTAGTTGGTGCCTAAAACTGTTACCATGTTATCCCAGGTGCCTAACACTGCTACCATGTTATCCCAGGTGTCTCCAGGTAGTTGGTGCCTAACACTGCTACCATGTTATCCCAGGTGTCTCCAGGTAGTTGGTCCTAACACTGTTACCATGTTATCCCACAACCCTGGGCCTCGTGTGGCTCAGTTGGTAGAGCATGGCGCGTGCAACGCCAGGGTTGTGGGTTCGATTCCCACGGGGGGTCAGTACAAAAGAAAAGTATGAATGTATGTACTTGTAAGTCGCTCTGGATAAGAGCGTCTGCTAAATGACTTAAATGTAAATGTAAATGTAAATCCCAGGTGTCTCCAGGTAGTTGGTGCCTAACACTGTTACCATGTTATCCCAGGTGCCTAAAACTGTTACCATGTTATCCCAGGTGTCTCCAGGTAGTTGGTACCTAACACTGCTACTATGTTATCCCAGGTGCCTAGCACTGTTACCATGTTATCCCAGGTGTATCCAGGTAGTTGGTGCCTAACACTGTTACCATGTTATCCCAGGTGCCTAACACTGTTACCATGTTATCCCAGGTGCCTAACACTGTTACCATGTTATCCCAGGTGTCTCCAGGTAGTTGGTGCCTAACACTGTTACCATGTTATCCCAGGTGTCTCCAGGTAGTTGGTGCCTAAAACTGTTACCATGTTATCCCAGTTGTCTCCAGGTAGTTGGTGCCTAACACTGCTACCATGTTATCCCAGGTGTCTCCAGGTAGTTGGTGCCTAATACTGTTACCATGTTATCCCAGGTGTCTCCAGGTAGTTGGTGCCTAACACTGTTACCATGTTATCCCAGGTGCCTCCAGGTAGTTGGTGCCTAACACTGCTACCATGTTATCCCAGGTGTCTCCAGGTAGTTGGTGCCTAACACTGCTACCATGTTATCCCAGGTGTCTCCAGGAAGTTGGTGCCTAACACTGTTACCATGTTATCCCAGGTGTCTCCAGGTAGTTGGTGCCTAGCACTGTTACCATGTTATCCCAGGTGTCGCCAGGTAGTTGGTGCCTAGCACTGTTACCATGTTATCCCAGGTGTCTCCAGGTAGTTGGTACCTAACACTGCTACCATGTTATCCCAGGTGTCGCCAGGTAGTTGGTGCCTAGCACTGCTACCATGTTATCCCAGGTGTCTCCAGGTAGTTGGTACCTAACACTGCTACCATGTTATCCCAGGTGTCTCCAGGTAGTTGGTGCCTAACACTGCTACCATGTTATCCCAGGTGTCTCCAGGTAGTTGGTGCCTAACACTGTTACCATGTTATCCCAGGTGTCTCCAGGTAGTTGGTGCCTAATACTGTTACCATGTTATCCCAGGTGTCTCCAGGTAGTTGGTACCTAACACTGTTACCATGTTATCCCAGGTGCCTAAAACTGTTACCATGTTATCCCAGGTGTCTCCAGGTAGTTGGTACCTAACACTGCTACCATGTTATCCCAGGTGCCTAGCACTGTTACCATGTTATCCCAGGTGTATCCAGGTAGTTGGTGCCTAACACTGTTACCATGTTATCCCAGGTGCCTAATACTGTTACCATGTTATCCCAGGTGCCTAGCACTGCTACCATGTTATCCCAGGTGTCTCCAGGTAGTTGGTACCTAACACTGTTACCATGTTATCCCAGGTGTCTCCAGGTAGTTGGTGCCTAACACTGTTACCATGTTATCCCAGGTGTCTCCAGGTAGTTGGTGCCTAACACTGCTACCATGTTATCCCAGGTGTCTCCAGGTAGTTGGTACCTAACACTGTTACCATGTTATCCCAGGTGTCTCCAGGTAGTTGGTACCTAACACTGCTACCATGTTATCCCAGGTGTCTCCAGGTAGTTGGTGCCTAACACTGCTACCATATTATCCCAGTTGTCTCCAGGTAGTTGGTGCCTAACACTGCTACCATGTTATCCCAGGTGTCTCCAGGTAGTTGGTGCCTAACACTGCTACCATGTTATCCCAGGTGTCTCCAGGTAGTTGGTGCCTAACACTGCTACCATGTTATCCCAGGCAGTTGGCGCCTAACACTGCTACCATGTTATCCCAGGTGTCTCCAGGTAGTTGGTGCCTAACACTGCTACCATGTTATCCCAGGTAGTTGGTGCCTAACACTGCTACCATGTTATCCCAGGTGTCTCCAGGTAGTTGGTGCCTAATACTGTTACCATGTTATCCCAGGTGCCTAAAACTGTTACCATGTTATCCCAGGTGTCTCCAGGTAGTTGGTACCTAACACTGCTACCATGTTATCCCAGGTGCCTAGCACTGTTACCATGTTATCCCAGGTGTCTCCAGGTAGTTGGTGCCTAACACTGCTACCATATTATCCCAGGTGTCTCCAGGTAGTTGGTGCCTAACACTGCTACCATGTTATCCCAGGTGTCTCCAGGTAGTTGGTGCCTAACACTGCTACCATGTTATCCCAGGTGTCTCCAGGTAGTTGGTGCCTAACACTGCTACCATGTTATCCCAGGCAGTTGGCGCCTAACACTGCTACCATGTTATCCCAGGTGTCTCCAGGTAGTTGGTGCCTAACACTGCTACCATGTTATCCCAGGTAGTTGGTGCCTAACACTGCTACCATGTTATCCCAGGTGTCTCCAGGTAGTTGGTGCCTAATACTGTTACCATGTTATCCCAGGTGCCTAAAACTGTTACCATGTTATCCCAGGTGTCTCCAGGTAGTTGGTACCTAACACTGCTACCATGTTATCCCAGGTGCCTAGCACTGTTACCATGTTATCCCAGGTGTATCCAGGTAGTTGGTGCCTAACACTGTTACCATGTTATCCCAGGTGCCTAATACTGTTACCATGTTATCCCAGGTGTCTCCAGGTAGTTGGTGCCTAGCACTGTTACCATGTTATCCCAGGTGCCTAACACTGTTACCATGTTATCCCAGGTGTCTCCAGGTAGTTGGTGCCTAGCACTGTTACCATGTTATCCCAGGTGTATCCAGGTAGTTGGTGCCTAACACTGTTACCATGTTATCCCAGGTGCCTAACACTGTTACCATGTTATCCCAGGTGTCTCCAGGTAGTTGGTGCCTAACACTGTTACCATGTTATCCCAGGTGCCTAACACTGTTACCATGTTATCCCAGGTGTCTCCAGGTAGTTGGTGCCTAGCACTGTTACCATGTTATCCCAGGTGTATCCAGGTAGTTGGTGCCTAACACTGTTACCATGTTATCCCAGGTGCCTAACACTGTTACCATGTTATCCCAGGTGTCTCCAGGTAGTTGGTGCCTAACACTGTTACCATGTTATCCCAGGTGTCTCCAGGTAGTTGGTGCCTAAAACTGTTACCATGTTATCCCAGGTGTCTCCAGGTAGTTGGTGCCTAACACTGCTACCATGTTATCCCAGGTGTCTCCAGGTAGTTGGTGCCTAACACTGTTACCATGTTATCCCAGGTGTCTCCAGGTAGTTGGTGCCTAACACTGTTACCATGTTATCCCAGGTGTCTCCAGGTAGTTGGTGCCTAACACTGTTACCATGTTATCCCAGGTGCCTAACACTGTTACCATGTTATCCCAGGTGTCTAACACTGCTACCATGTTATCCCAGGTGCCTAACACTGCTACCATGTTATCCCAGGTGTCTCCAGGTAGTTGGTGCCTAACACTGCTACCATGTTATCCCAGGTGTCTCCAGGTAGTTGGTGCCTAACACTGTTACCATGTTATCCCAGGTGTCTCCAGGTAGTTGGTGCCTAACACTGTTACCATGTTATCCCAGGTGTCTCCAGGTAGTTGGTGCCTAAAACTGTTACCATGTTATCCCAGGTGTCTCCAGGTAGTTGGTGCCTAACACTGCTACCATGTTATCCCAGGTGTCTCCAGGTAGTTGGTGCCTAATACTGTTACCATGTTATCCCAGGTGTCTCCAGGTAGTTGGTGCCTAACACTGTTACCATGTTATCCCAGGTGTCTCCAGGTAGTTGGTGCCTAATCCTGTTACCATGTTATCCCAGGTGTCTCCAGGTAGTTGGTACCTAACACTGTTACCATGTTATCCCAGGTGCCTCCAGGTAGTTGGTGCCTAACACTGTTACCATGTTATCCCAGGTGTCTCCAGGTAGTTGGTACCTAACACTGCTACCATGTTATCCCAGGTGCCTAGCACTGTTACCATGTTATCCCAGGTGTATCCAGGTAGTTGGTGCCTAACACTGTTACCATGTTATCCCAGGTGCCTAATACTGTTACCATGTTATCCCAGGTGCCTAGCACTGTTACCATGTTATCCCAGGTGTATCCAGGTAGTTGGTGCCTAACACTGTTACCATATTATCCCAGGTGCCTAACACTGTTACCATGTTATCCCAGGTGTCTCCAGGTAGTTGGTGCCTAACACTGTTACCATGTTATCCCAGGTGTCTCCAGGTAGTTGGTGCCTAAAACTGTTACCATGTTATCCCAGGTGTCTCCAGGTAGTTGGTGCCTAACACTGCTACCATGTTATCCCAGGTGTCTCCAGGTAGTTGGTGCCTAACACTGTTACCATGTTATCCCAGGTGTCTCCAGGTAGTTGGTGCCTAACACTGTTACCATGTTATCCCAGGTGTCTCCAGGTAGTTGGTGCCTAACACTGCTACCATGTTATCCCAGGTGTCTCCAGGTAGTTGGTGCCTAACACTGTTACCATGTTATCCCAGGTGTCTCCGGGTAGTTGGTGCCTAACACTGTTACCATGTTATCCCAGGTGCCTAACACTGCTACCATGTTATCCCAGGTGTCTCCAGGTAGTTGGTGCCTAACACTGTTACCATGTTATCCCAGGTGTCTCCAGGTAGTTGGTGCCTAACACTGCTACCATGTTATCCCAGGTGTCTCCAGGTAGTTGGTACCTAACACTGCTACCATGTTATCCCAGGTGCCTAACACTGTTACCATGTTATCCCAGGTGTCTCCAGGTAGTTGGTGCCTAACACTGTTACCATGTTATCCCAGGTGTCTCCAGGTAGTTGGTGCCTAACACTGCTACCATGTTATCCCAGGTGTCTCCAGGTAGTTGGTGCCTAACACTGTTACCATGTTATCCCAGGTGTCTCCAGGTAGTTGGTGCCTAGCACTGTTACCATGTTATCCCAGGTGTATCCAGGTAGTTGGTGCCTAGCACTGTTACCATGTTATCCCAGGTGTATCCAGGTAGTTGGTGCCTAACACTGCTACCATGTTATCCCAGGTGTCTCCAGGTAGTTGGTGCCTAACACTGTTACCATGTTATCCCAGGTGCCTAATACTGTTACCATGTTATCCCAGGTGCCTAGCACTGTTACCATGTTATCCCAGGTGTATCCAGGTAGTTGGTGCCTAACACTGTTACCATGTTATCCCAGGTGCCTAGCACTGTTACCATGTTATCCCAGGTGTCTCCAGGTAGATGATGCCTAACACTGCTACCATGTTATCCCAGGTGTCTCCAGGTAGTTGGTGCCTAAAACTGTTACCATGTTATCCCAGGTGTCTCCAGGTAGTTGGTGCCTAACACTGCTACCATGTTATCCCAGGTGTCTCCAGGTAGTTGGTGCCTAATACTGTTACCATGTTATCCCAGGTGTCTCCAGGTAGTTGGTGCCTAACACTGTTACCATGTTATCCCAGGTGTCTCCAGGTAGTTGGTGCCTAACACTGTTACCATGTTATCCCAGGTGTCTCCAGGTAGTTGGTACCTAACACTGCTACCATGTTATCCCAGGTGCCTAGCACTGTTACCATGTTATCCCAGGTGTATCCAGGTAGTTGGTGCCTAACACTGTTACCATGTTATCCCAGGTGCCTAATACTGTTACCATGTTATCCCAGGTGCCTAGCACTGCTACCATGTTATCCCAGGTGTCTCCAGGTAGTTGGTACCTAACACTGTTACCATGTTATCCCAGGTGTCTCCAGGTAGTTGGTGCCTAACACTGTTACCATGTTATCCCAGGTGTCTCCAGGTAGTTGGTGCCTAACACTGCTACCATGTTATCCCAGGTGTCTCCAGGTAGTTGGTACCTAACACTGTTACCATGTTATCCCAGGTGTCTCCAGGTAGTTGGTACCTAACACTGCTACCATGTTATCCCAGGTGTCTCCAGGTAGTTGGTGCCTAACACTGCTACCATATTATCCCAGGTGTCTCCAGGTAGTTGGTGCCTAACACTGCTACCATGTTATCCCAGGTGTCTCCAGGTAGTTGGTGCCTAACACTGCTACCATGTTATCCCAGGTGTCTCCAGGTAGTTGGTGCCTAACACTGCTACCATGTTATCCCAGGCAGTTGGCGCCTAACACTGCTACCATGTTATCCCAGGTGTCTCCAGGTAGTTGGTGCCTAACACTGCTACCATGTTATCCCAGGTAGTTGGTGCCTAACACTGCTACCATGTTATCCCAGGTGTCTCCAGGTAGTTGGTGCCTAATACTGTTACCATGTTATCCCAGGTGCCTAAAACTGTTACCATGTTATCCCAGGTGTCTCCAGGTAGTTGGTACCTAACACTGCTACCATGTTATCCCAGGTGCCTAGCACTGTTACCATGTTATCCCAGGTGTCTCCAGGTAGTTGGTGCCTAACACTGCTACCATATTATCCCAGGTGTCTCCAGGTAGTTGGTGCCTAACACTGCTACCATGTTATCCCAGGTGTCTCCAGGTAGTTGGTGCCTAACACTGCTACCATGTTATCCCAGGTGTCTCCAGGTAGTTGGTGCCTAACACTGCTACCATGTTATCCCAGGCAGTTGGCGCCTAACACTGCTACCATGTTATCCCAGGTGTCTCCAGGTAGTTGGTGCCTAACACTGCTACCATGTTATCCCAGGTAGTTGGTGCCTAACACTGCTACCATGTTATCCCAGGTGTCTCCAGGTAGTTGGTGCCTAATACTGTTACCATGTTATCCCAGGTGCCTAAAACTGTTACCATGTTATCCCAGGTGTCTCCAGGTAGTTGGTACCTAACACTGCTACCATGTTATCCCAGGTGCCTAGCACTGTTACCATGTTATCCCAGGTGTATCCAGGTAGTTGGTGCCTAACACTGTTACCATGTTATCCCAGGTGCCTAATACTGTTACCATGTTATCCCAGGTGTCTCCAGGTAGTTGGTGCCTAGCACTGTTACCATGTTATCCCAGGTGCCTAACACTGTTACCATGTTATCCCAGGTGTCTCCAGGTAGTTGGTGCCTAGCACTGTTACCATGTTATCCCAGGTGTATCCAGGTAGTTGGTGCCTAACACTGTTACCATGTTATCCCAGGTGCCTAACACTGTTACCATGTTATCCCAGGTGTCTCCAGGTAGTTGGTGCCTAACACTGTTACCATGTTATCCCAGGTGCCTAACACTGTTACCATGTTATCCCAGGTGTCTCCAGGTAGTTGGTGCCTAGCACTGTTACCATGTTATCCCAGGTGTATCCAGGTAGTTGGTGCCTAACACTGTTACCATGTTATCCCAGGTGCCTAACACTGTTACCATGTTATCCCAGGTGTCTCCAGGTAGTTGGTGCCTAACACTGTTACCATGTTATCCCAGGTGTCTCCAGGTAGTTGGTGCCTAAAACTGTTACCATGTTATCCCAGGTGTCTCCAGGTAGTTGGTGCCTAACACTGCTACCATGTTATCCCAGGTGTCTCCAGGTAGTTGGTGCCTAACACTGTTACCATGTTATCCCAGGTGTCTCCAGGTAGTTGGTGCCTAACACTGTTACCATGTTATCCCAGGTGTCTCCAGGTAGTTGGTGCCTAACACTGTTACCATGTTATCCCAGGTGCCTAACACTGTTACCATGTTATCCCAGGTGTCTAACATTGCTACCATGTTATCCCAGGTGCCTAACACTGCTACCATGTTATCCCAGGTGTCTCCAGGTAGTTGGTGCCTAACACTGCTACCATGTTATCCCAGGTGTCTCCAGGTAGTTGGTGCCTAACACTGTTACCATGTTATCCCAGGTGTCTCCAGGTAGTTGGTGCCTAACACTGTTACCATGTTATCCCAGGTGTCTCCAGGTAGTTGGTGCCTAAAACTGTTACCATGTTATCCCAGGTGTCTCCAGGTAGTTGGTGCCTAACACTGCTACCATGTTATCCCAGGTGTCTCCAGGTAGTTGGTGCCTAATACTGTTACCATGTTATCCCAGGTGTCTCCAGGTAGTTGGTGCCTAACACTGTTACCATGTTATCCCAGGTGTCTCCAGGTAGTTGGTGCCTAATCCTGTTACCATGTTATCCCCGGTGTCTCCAGGTAGTTGGTACCTAACACTGTTACCATGTTATCCCAGGTGCCTCCAGGTAGTTGGTGCCTAACACTGTTACCATGTTATCCCAGGTGTCTCCAGGTAGTTGGTACCTAACACTGCTACCATGTTATCCCAGGTGCCTAGCACTGTTACCATGTTATCCCAGGTGTATCCAGGTAGTTGGTGCCTAACACTGTTACCATGTTATCCCAGGTGCCTAATACTGTTACCATGTTATCCCAGGTGCCTAGCACTGTTACCATGTTATCCCAGGTGTATCCAGGTAGTTGGTGCCTAACACTGTTACCATATTATCCCAGGTGCCTAACACTGTTACCATGTTATCCCAGGTGTCTCCAGGTAGTTGGTGCCTAACACTGTTACCATGTTATCCCAGGTGTCTCCAGGTAGTTGGTGCCTAAAACTGTTACCATGTTATCCCAGGTGTCTCCAGGTAGTTGGTGCCTAACACTGCTACCATGTTATCCCAGGTGTCTCCAGGTAGTTGGTGCCTAACACTGTTACCATGTTATCCCAGGTGTCTCCAGGTAGTTGGTGCCTAACACTGTTACCATGTTATCCCAGGTGTCTCCAGGTAGTTGGTGCCTAACACTGCTACCATGTTATCCCAGGTGTCTCCAGGTAGTTGGTGCCTAACACTGTTACCATGTTATCCCAGGTGTCTCCGGGTAGTTGGTGCCTAACACTGTTACCATGTTATCCCAGGTGCCTAACACTGCTACCATGTTATCCCAGGTGTCTCCAGGTAGTTGGTGCCTAACACTGTTACCATGTTATCCCAGGTGTCTCCAGGTAGTTGGTGCCTAACACTGCTACCATGTTATCCCAGGTGTCTCCAGGTAGTTGGTACCTAACACTGCTACCATGTTATCCCAGGTGCCTAACACTGTTACCATGTTATCCCAGGTGTCTCCAGGTAGTTGGTGCCTAACACTGTTACCATGTTATCCCAGGTGTCTCCAGGTAGTTGGTGCCTAACACTGCTACCATGTTATCCCAGGTGTCTCCAGGTAGTTGGTGCCTAACACTGTTACCATGTTATCCCAGGTGTCTCCAGGTAGTTGGTGCCTAGCACTGTTACCATGTTATCCCAGGTGTATCCAGGTAGTTGGTGCCTAGCACTGTTACCATGTTATCCCAGGTGTATCCAGGTAGTTGGTGCCTAACACTGCTACCATGTTATCCCAGGTGTCTCCAGGTAGTTGGTGCCTAACACTGTTACCATGTTATCCCAGGTGCCTAATACTGTTACCATGTTATCCCAGGTGCCTAGCACTGTTACCATGTTATCCCAGGTGTATCCAGGTAGTTGGTGCCTAACACTGTTACCATGTTATCCCAGGTGCCTAGCACTGTTACCATGTTATCCCAGGTGTCTCCAGGTAGATGGTGCCTAACACTGCTACCATGTTATCCCAGGTGTCTCCAGGTAGTTGGTGCCTAAAACTGTTACCATGTTATCCCAGGTGTCTCCAGGTAGTTGGTGCCTAACACTGCTACCATGTTATCCCAGGTGTCTCCAGGTAGTTGGTGCCTAATACTGTTACCATGTTATACCAGGTGTCTCCAGGTAGTTGGTGCCTAACACTGTTACCATGTTATCCCAGGTGTCTCCAGGTAGTTGGTGCCTAACACTGTTACCATGTTATCCCAGGTGTCTCCAGGTAGTTGGTGCCTAACACTGTTACCATGTTATCCCAGGTGCCTAACACTGCTACCATGTTATCCCAGGTGTCTCCAGGTAGTTGGTGCCTAACACTGTTACCATGTTATCCCAGGTGTCTCCAGGTAGTTGGTGCCTAACACTGCTACCATGTTATCCCAGGTGTCTCCAGGTAGTTGGTACCTAACACTGCTACCATGTTATCCCAGGTGCCTAGCACTGTTACCATGTTATCCCAGGTGTCTCCAGGTAGTTGGTGCCTAACACTGTTACCATGTTATTACAGGTGTCTCCAGGTAGTTGGTGCCTAAAACTGTTACCATGTTATCCCAGGTGCCTAACACTGTTACCATGTTATCCCAGGTGTCTCCAGGTAGTTGGTGCCTAACACTGTTACCATGTTATCCCAGGTGCCTAATACTGTTACCATGTTATCCCAGGTGTCTCCAGGTAGTTGGTGCCTAACACTGTTACCATGTTATCCCAGGTGTCTCCAGGTAGTTGGTACCTAACACTGTTACCATGTTATCCCAGGTGCCTAAAACTGTTACCATGTTATCCCAGGTGTATCCAGGTAGTTGGTGCCTAACACTGTTACCATGTTATCCCAGGTGCCTAATACTGTTACCATGTTATCCCAGGTGCCTAGCACTGTTACCATGTTATCCCAGGTGTATCCAGGTAGTTGGTGCCTAACACTGCTACCATGTTATCCCAGGTGCCTAACACTGTTACCATGTTATCCCAGGTGCCTAACACTGTTACCATGTTATCCCAGGTGTCTCCAGGTAGTTGGTTTCTAACACTGTTACCATGTTATCCCAGGTGTCTCCAGGTAGTTGGTGCCTAACACTGTTACCATGTTATCCCAGGTGTCTCCAGGTAGTTGGTGCCTAACACTGTTACCATGTTATCCCAGGTGTCTCCAGGTAGTTGGTGCCTAAAACTGTTACCATGTTATCCCAGGTGTCTCCAGGTAGTTGGTGCCTAACACTGCTACCATGTTATCCCAGGTGTCTCCAGGTAGTTGGTGCCTAATACTGTTACCATGTTATCCCAGGTGTCTCCAGGTAGTTGGTGCCTAACACTGTTACCATGTTATCCCAGGTGTCTCCAGGTAGTTGGTGCCTAACACTGTTACCATGTTATCCCAGGTGTCTCCAGGTAGTTGGTGCCTAACACTGTTACCATGTTATCCAAGGTGCCTAACACTGCTACCATGTTATCCCAAGTGTCTCCAGGTAGTTGGTGCCTAACACTGTTACCATGTTATCCCAGGTGTCTCCAGGTAGTTGGTGCCTAACACTGCTACCATGTTATCCCAGGTGTCTCCAGGTAGTTGGTACCTAACACTGCTACCATGTTATCCCAGGTGTCTCCAGGTAGTTGGTGCCTAACACTGCTACCATGTTATCCCAGGTGTCTCCAGGTAGTTGGTGCCTAACACTGTTACCATGTTATCCCAGGTGTCTCCAGGTAGTTGGTGCCTAATACTGTTACCATGTTATCCCAGGTGCCTAAAACTGTTACCATGTTATCCCAGGTGTCTCCAGGTAGTTGGTGCCTAACACTGCTACCATGTTATCCCAGGTGTCTCCAGGTAGTTGGTGCCTAACACTGTTACCATGTTATCCCAGGTGTCTCCAGGTAGTTGGTGCCTAATACTGTTACCATGTTATCCCAGGTGCCTAAAACTGCTACCATGTTATCCCAGGTGCCTAGCACTGTTACCATGTTATCCCAGGTGTATCCAGGTAGTTGGTGCCTAACACTGTTACCATGTTATCCCAGGTGCCTAATACTGTTACCATGTTATCCCAGGTGCCTAGCACTGTTACCATGTTATCCCAGGTGTATCCAGGTAGTTGGTGCCTAACACTGTTACCATGTTATCCCAGGTGCCTAACACTGTTACCATGTTATCCCAGGTGCCTAACACTGTTACCATGTTATCCCAGGTGTCTCCAGGTAGTTGGTGCCTAACACTGCTACCATGTTATCCCAGGTGTATCCAGGTAGTTGGTGCCTAACACTGTTACCATGTTATCCCAGGTGTCTCCAGGTAGTTGGTGCCTAACACTGTTACCATGTTATCCCAGGTGTCTCCAGGTAGTTGGTGCCTAACACTGTTACCATGTTATCCCAGGTGTCTCCAGGTAGTTGGTACCTAACACTGTTACCATGTTATCCCAGGTGTCTCCAGGTAGTTGGTGCCTAACACTGTTACCATGTTATCCCAGGTGTCTCCAGGTAGTTGGTGCCTAACACTGTTACCATGTTATCCCAGGTGTCTCCAGGTAGTTGGTACCTAACACTGCTACCATGTTATCCCAGGTGTCTCCAGGTAGTTGGTGCCTAACACTGCTACCATGTTATCCCAGGTGTCTCCAGGTAGTTGGTACCTAACACTGCTACCATGTTATCCCAGGTGTCTCCAGGTAGATGGTGCCTAACACTGTTACCATGTTATCCCAGGTGTATCCAGGTAGTTGGTGCCTAACACTGTTACCATGTTATCCCAGGTGCCTAACACTGCTACCATGTTATCCCAGGTGCCTAACACTGTTACCATGTTATCCCAGGTGTCTCCAGGAAGTTGGTGCCTAACACTGTTACCATGTTATCCCAGGTGTCTCCAGGTAGTTGGTGCCTAGCACTGCTACCATGTTATCCCAGGTGTCTCCAGGTAGTTGGTACCTAATACTGTTACCATGTTATCCCAGGTGTCTCAAGGTAGTTGGTACCTAACACTGCTACCATGTTATCCCAGGTGTCTCCAGGTAGTTGGTGCCTAAAACTGTTACCATGTTATCCCAGATGTCTCAAGGTAGTTGGTGCCTAGCACTGTTACCATGTTATCCCAGGTGTCTCCAGGTAGTTGGTGCCTAACACTGTTACCATGTTATCCCAGGTGTCTCCAGGTAGTTGGTGCCTAACACTGCTACCATGTTATCCCAGGTGTCTCAAGGTAGTTGGTGCCTAACACTGTTACCATGTTATCCCAGGTGTCTCCAGGTAGATGGTGCCTAACACTGCTACCATGTTATCCCAGGTGTCTAACACTGTTACCATGTTATCCCAGGTGTCTCCAGGTAGTTGGTGCCTAACACTGTTACCATGTTATCCCAGGTGTCTCCAGGTAGTTGGTGCCTAACACTGTTACCATGTTATCCCAGGTGTCTCCAGGTAGTTGGTGCCTAACACTGCTACCATGTTATCCCAGGTGTCTCCAGGTAGTTGGTACCTAACACTGTTACCATGTTATCCCAGGTGTCTCCAGGTAGTTGGTGCCTAACACTGTTACCATGTTATCCCAGGTGTCTCCAGGTAGTTGGTGCCTTACACTGCTACCATGTTATCCCAGGTGTCTCCAGGTAGTTGGTGCCTAACACTGCTACCATGTTATCCCAGGTGTCTCCAGGTAGTTGGTGCCTAACACTGCTACCATGTTATTCCAGGTGTCTCCAGGTAGTTGGTGCCTAACACTGCTGCCATGTTATCCCAGGTGTCTCCAGGAAATTGGTGCCTAACACTGCTACCATGTTATCCCAGGTGTCTCCAGGTAGATGGTGCCTAACACTGTTACCATGTTATCCCAGGTGTCTCCAGGTAGTTGGTGCCTAACACTGCTGCCATGTTATCCCAGGTGTCTCCAGGTAGTTGGTGCCTAACACTGCTACCATGTTATCCCAGGTGCCTAGCACTGTTACCATGTTATCCCAGGTGCCTAACACTGTTACCACGTTATCCCAGGTGCCTAACACTGTTACCATGGTATCCCAGGTGTCTCCAGGTAGTTGGTACCTAACACTGTTACCATGTTATCCCAGGTGTCTCCAGGTAGTTGGTGCCTAACACTGTTACCATGTTATCCCAGTTGTCTCCAGGTAGTTGGTACCTAACACTGTTACCATGTTATCCCAGGTGTCTCCAGGTAGTTGGTACCTAACACTGCTACCATGTTATCCCAGGTGTCTCCAGGTAGTTGGTGCCTAACACTGTTACCATGTTATCCCAGGTGTTGCCAGGTAGTTGGTGCCTAGCACTGTTACCATGTTATCCCAGGTGTCTCCAGGTAGTTGGTACCTAACACTGCTACCATGTTATCCCAGGTGTCGCCAGGTAGTTGGTGCCTAGCACTGTTACCATGTTATCCCAGGTGTCTCCAGGTAGTTGGTACCTAACACTGCTACCATGTTATCCCAGGTGTCTCCAGGTAGTTGGTACCTAACACTGCTACCATGTTATCCCAGGTGTCTCCAGGTAGTTGGTGCCTAACACTGTTACCATGTTATCCCAGGTGTCTCCAGGTAGTTGGTGCCTAAAACTGTTACCATGTTATCCCAGGTGCCTAACACTGCTACCATGTTATCCCAGGTGTCTCCAGGTAGTTGGTGCCTAACACTGCTACCATGTTATCCCAGGTGTCTCCAGGTAGTTGGTGCCTAACACTGTTACCATGTTATCCCAGGTGTCTCCAGGTAGTTGGTGCCTAATACTGTTACCATGTTATCCCAGGTGCCTAAAACTGTTACCATGTTATCCCAGGTGTCTCCAGGTAGTTGGTACCTAACACTGCTACCATGTTATCCCAGGTGCCTAGCACTGTTACCATGTTATCCCAGGTGCCTAGCACTGCTACCATGTTATCCCAGGTGTATCCAGGTAGTTGGTGCCTAACACTGTTACCATGTTATCCCAGGTGTCTCCAGGTAGTTAGTGCCTAAAACTGTTACCATGTTATCCCAGGTGCCTAACACTGCTACCATGTTATCCCAGGTGCCTAGCACTGTTACCATGTTATCCCAGGTGTCTCCAGGAAGTTGGTGCCTAACACTGCTACCATGTTATCCCAGGTGCCTAACACTGTTACCATGTTAGCCCAGGTGTCTCCAGGAAGTTGGTGCCTAACACTGTTACCATGTTATCCCAGGTGTCTCCAGGTAGTTGGTGCCTCGCACTGCTACCATGTTATCCCAGGTGTCTCCAGGTAGTTGGTACCTAATACTGTTACCATGTTATCCCAGGTGTCTCAAGGTAGTTGGTACCTAACACTGCTACCATGTTATCCCAGATGTCTCAAGGTAGTTGGTGCCTAGCACTGTTACCATGTTATCCCAGGTGTCTCCAGGTAGTTGGTGCCTAACACTGTTACCATGTTATCCCAGGTGTCTCCAGGTAGTTGGTGCCTAACACTGCTACCATGTTATCCCAGGTGTTTCAAGGTAGTTGGTGCCTAACACTGTTACCATGTTATCCCAGGTGTCTCCAGGTAGATGGTGCCTAACACTGCTACCATGTTATCCCAGGTGTCTCCAGGTAGTTGGTGCCTAGCACTGCTACCATGTTATCCCAGGTGTCTCAAGGTAGTTGGTGCCTAACACTGTTACCATGTTATCCCAGGTGTCTCCAGGTAGATGGTGCCTAACACTGCTACCATGTTATCCCAGGTGTCTAACACTGTTACCATGTTATCCCAGGTGTCTCCAGGTAGTTGGTGCCTAACACTGTTACCATGTTATCCCAGGTGTCTCCAGGTAGTTGGTGCCTAACACTGCTACCATGTTATCCCAGGTGTATCCAGGTAGTTGGTGCCTAACACTGTTACCATGTTATCCCAGGTGTCTCCAGGTAGTTGGTGCCTAACACTGTTACCATGTTATCCCAGGTGTCTCCAGGTAGTTGGTGCCTAACACTGTTACCATGTTATCCCAGGTGTCTCCAGGTAGTTGGTACCTAACACTGTTACCATGTTATCCCAGGTGTCTCCAGGTAGTTGGTGCCTAACACTGTTACCATGTTATCCCAGGTGTCTCCAGGTAGTTGGTACCTAACACTGCTACCATGTTATCCCAGGTGTCTCCAGGTAGTTGGTGCCTAACACTGCTACCATGTTATCCCAGGTGTCTCCAGGTAGTTGGTACCTAACACTGCTACCATGTTATCCCAGGTGTCTCCAGGTAGATGGTGCCTAACACTGTTACCATGTTATCCCAGGTGTATCCAGGTAGTTGGTGCCTAACACTGTTACCATGTTATCCCAGGTGCCTAACACTGCTACCATGTTATCCCAGGTGCCTAACACTGTTACCATGTTATCCCAGGTGTCTCCAGGAAGTTGGTGCCTAACACTGTTACCATGTTATCCCAGGTGTCTCCAGGTAGTTGGTGCCTAGCACTGCTACCATGTTATCCCAGGTGTCTCCAGGTAGTTGGTACCTAATACTGTTACCATGTTATCCCAGGTGTCTCAAGGTAGTTGGTACCTAACACTGCTACCATGTTATCCCAGGTGTCTCCAGGTAGTTGGTGCCTAAAACTGTTACCATGTTATCCCAGATGTCTCAAGGTAGTTGGTGCCTAGCACTGTTAC
The DNA here is from genome assembly GCF_029448725.1 of Salvelinus fontinalis. Classification (NCBI taxonomy): domain Eukaryota; kingdom Metazoa; phylum Chordata; class Actinopteri; order Salmoniformes; family Salmonidae; genus Salvelinus; species Salvelinus fontinalis. Next base: position 56,898,129 of record NC_074676.1, read on the forward strand.
CATGTTATCCCAGGTGTCTCCAGGTAGTTGGTGCCTAACACTGTTACCATGTTATCCCAGGTGTCTCCAGGTAGTTGGTGCCTAACACTGCTACCATGTTATCCCAGGTGTCTCAAGGTAGTTGGTGCCTAACACTGTTACCATGTTATCCCAGGTGTCTCCAGGTAGATGGTGCCTAACACTGCTACCATGTTATCCCAGGTGTCTAACACTGTTACCATGTTATCCCAGGTGTCTCCAGGTAGTTGGTGCCTAACACTGTTACCATGTTATCCCAGGTGTCTCCAGGTAGTTGGTGCCTAACACTGTTACCATGTTATCCCAGGTGTCTCCAGGTAGTTGGTGCCTAACACTGCTACCATGTTATCCCAGGTGTCTCCAGGTAGTTGGTACCTAACACTGTTACCATGTTATCCCAGGTGTCTCCAGGTAGTTGGTGCCTAACACTGTTACCATGTTATCCCAGGTGTCTCCAGGTAGTTGGTGCCTTACACTGCTACCATGTTATCCCAGGTGTCTCCAGGTAGTTGGTGCCTAACACTGCTACCATGTTATCCCAGGTGTCTCCAGGTAGTTGGTGCCTAACACTGCTACCATGTTATTCCAGGTGTCTCCAGGTAGTTGGTGCCTAACACTGCTGCCATGTTATCCCAGGTGTCTCCAGGAAATTGGTGCCTAACACTGCTACCATGTTATCCCAGGTGTCTCCAGGTAGATGGTGCCTAACACTGTTACCATGTTATCCCAGGTGTCTCCAGGTAGTTGGTGCCTAACACTGCTGCCATGTTATCCCAGGTGTCTCCAGGTAGTTGGTGCCTAACACTGCTACCATGTTATCCCAGGTGCCTAGCACTGTTACCATGTTATCCCAGGTGCCTAACACTGTTACCACGTTATCCCAGGTGCCTAACACTGTTACCATGGTATCCCAGGTGTCTCCAGGTAGTTGGTACCTAACACTGTTACCATGTTATCCCAGGTGTCTCCAGGTAGTTGGTGCCTAACACTGTTACCATGTTATCCCAGTTGTCTCCAGGTAGTTGGTACCTAACACTGTTACCATGTTATCCCAGGTGTCTCCAGGTAGTTGGTACCTAACACTGCTACCATGTTATCCCAGGTGTCTCCAGGTAGTTGGTGCCTAACACTGTTACCATGTTATCCCAGGTGTTGCCAGGTAGTTGGTGCCTAGCACTGTTACCATGTTATCCCAGGTGTCTCCAGGTAGTTGGTACCTAACACTGCTACCATGTTATCCCAGGTGTCGCCAGGTAGTTGGTGCCTAGCACTGTTACCATGTTATCCCAGGTGTCTCCAGGTAGTTGGTACCTAACACTGCTACCATGTTATCCCAGGTGTCTCCAGGTAGTTGGTACCTAACACTGCTACCATGTTATCCCAGGTGTCTCCAGGTAGTTGGTGCCTAACACTGTTACCATGTTATCCCAGGTGTCTCCAGGTAGTTGGTGCCTAAAACTGTTACCATGTTATCCCAGGTGCCTAACACTGCTACCATGTTATCCCAGGTGTCTCCAGGTAGTTGGTGCCTAACACTGCTACCATGTTATCCCAGGTGTCTCCAGGTAGTTGGTGCCTAACACTGTTACCATGTTATCCCAGGTGTCTCCAGGTAGTTGGTGCCTAATACTGTTACCATGTTATCCCAGGTGCCTAAAACTGTTACCATGTTATCCCAGGTGTCTCCAGGTAGTTGGTACCTAACACTGCTACCATGTTATCCCAGGTGCCTAGCACTGTTACCATGTTATCCCAGGTGCCTAGCACTGCTACCATGTTATCCCAGGTGTATCCAGGTAGTTGGTGCCTAACACTGTTACCATGTTATCCCAGGTGTCTCCAGGTAGTTAGTGCCTAAAACTGTTACCATGTTATCCCAGGTGCCTAACACTGCTACCATGTTATCCCAGGTGCCTAGCACTGTTACCATGTTATCCCAGGTGTCTCCAGGAAGTTGGTGCCTAACACTGCTACCATGTTATCCCAGGTGCCTAACACTGTTACCATGTTAGCCCAGGTGTCTCCAGGAAGTTGGTGCCTAACACTGTTACCATGTTATCCCAGGTGTCTCCAGGTAGTTGGTGCCTCGCACTGCTACCATGTTATCCCAGGTGTCTCCAGGTAGTTGGTACCTAATACTGTTACCATGTTATCCCAGGTGTCTCAAGGTAGTTGGTACCTAACACTGCTACCATGTTATCCCAGGTGTCTCCAGGTAGTTGGTGCCTAACACTGTTACCATGTTATCCCAGGTGTTGCCAGGTAGTTGGTGCCTAGCACTGTTACCATGTTATCCCAGGTGTCTCCAGGTAGTTGGTACCTAACACTGCTACCATGTTATCCCAGGTGTCGCCAGGTAGTTGGTGCCTAGCACTGTTACCATGTTATCCCAGGTGTCTCCAGGTAGTTGGTACCTAACACTGCTACCATGTTATCCCAGGTGTCTCCAGGTAGTTGGTACCTAACACTGCTACCATGTTATCCCAGGTGTCTCCAGGTAGTTGGTGCCTAACACTGTTACCATGTTATCCCAGGTGTCTCCAGGTAGTTGGTGCCTAAAACTGTTACCATGTTATCCCAGGTGCCTAACACTGCTACCATGTTATCCCAGGTGTCTCCAGGTAGTTGGTGCCTAACACTGCTACCATGTTATCCCAGGTGTCTCCAGGTAGTTGGTGCCTAACACTTTTACCATGTTATCCCAGGTGTCTCCAGGTAGTTGGTGCCTAATACTGTTACCATGTTATCCCAGGTGCCTAAAACTGTTACCATGTTATCCCAGGTGTCTCCAGGTAGTTGGTACCTAACACTGCTACCATGTTATCCCAGGTGCCTAGCACTGTTACCATGTTATCCCAGGTGCCTAGCACTGCTACCATGTTATCCCAGGTGTATCCAGGTAGTTGGTGCCTAACACTGTTACCATGTTATCCCAGGTGTCTCCAGGTAGTTAGTGCCTAAAACTGTTACCATGTTATCCCAGGTGCCTAACACTGCTACCATGTTATCCCAGGTGCCTAGCACTGTTACCATGTTATCCCAGGTGTCTCCAGGAAGTTGGTGCCTAACACTGCTACCATGTTATCCCAGGTGCCTAACACTGTTACCATGTTAGCCCAGGTGTCTCCAGGAAGTTGGTGCCTAACACTGTTACCATGTTATCCCAGGTGTCTCCAGGTAGTTGGTGCCTCGCACTGCTACCATGTTATCCCAGGTGTCTCCAGGTAGTTGGTACCTAATACTGTTACCATGTTATCCCAGGTGTCTCAAGGTAGTTGGTACCTAACACTGCTACCATGTTATCCCAGATGTCTCAAGGTAGTTGGTGCCTAGCACTGTTACCATGTTATCCCAGGTGTCTCCAGGTAGTTGGTGCCTAACACTGTTACCATGTTATCCCAGGTGTCTCCAGGTAGTTGGTGCCTAACACTGCTACCATGTTATCCCAGGTGTTTCAAGGTAGTTGGTGCCTAACACTGTTACCATGTTATCCCAGGTGTCTCCAGGTAGATGGTGCCTAACACTGCTACCATGTTATCCCAGGTGTCTCCAGGTAGTTGGTGCCTAGCACTGCTACCATGTTATCCCAGGTGTCTCAAGGTAGTTGGTGCCTAACACTGTTACCATGTTATCCCAGGTGTCTACAGGTAGATGGTGCCTAACACTGCTACCATGTTATCCCAGGTGTCTAACACTGTTACCATGTTATCCCAGGTGTCTCCAGGTAGTTGGTGCCTAACACTGTTACCATGTTATCCCAGGTGTCTCCAGGTAGTTGGTGCCTAGCACTGCTACCATGTTATCCCAGGTGTCTCCAGGTAGTTGGTACCTAACACTGTTACCATGTTATCCCAGGTGTCTCGAAGTAGTTGGTGCCTAACACTGTTACCATGTTATCCCAGGTGTCTCCAGGTAGTTGGTGCCTAACACTGCTGCCATGTTATCCCAGGTGTCTCCAGGTAGTTGGTGCCTAACACTGCTACCATGTTATCCCAGGTGTCGCCAGGTATTTGGTGCCTAGCACTGTTACCATGTTATCCCAGGTGTCTCCAGGTAGTTGGTGCCTAACACTGTTACCATGTTATCCCAGGTGTCTCCAGGTAGATGGTACCTAACACTGCTACCATGTTATCCCAGGTGTCGCCAGGTATTTGGTGCCTAGCACTGTTACCATGTTATCCCAGGTGTCTCCAGGTAGTTGGTGCCTAACACTGTTACCATGTTATCCCAGGTGTCTCCAGGTAGTTGGTACCTAACACTGCTACCATGTTATCCCAGGTGTCTCCAGGTAGTTGGTGCCTAATACTGTTACCATGTTATCCCAGGTGTCTCCAGGTAGTTGGTGCCTAACACTGTTACCATGTTATCCCAGGTGTCTCCAGGTAGTTGGTGCCTAACACTGTTACCATGTTATCCCAGGTGCCTAACACTGTTACCATGTTATCCCAGGTGCCTAACACTGTTACCATGTTATCCCAGGTGTATCCAGGTAGTTGGTGCCTAGCACTGTTACCATGTTATCCCAGGTGTCTCCAGGTAGTTGGTGCCTAACACTGCTACCATGTTATCCCAGGTGTCTCCAGGTAGTTGGTACCTAACACTGCTACCATGTTATCCCAGGTGTCTCCAGGTAGTTTGTACCTAACACTGTTACCATGTTATCCCAGGTGTCTCCAGGTAGTTGGTACCTAACACTGCTACCATGTTATCCCAGGTGTCTCCAGGTAGTTGGTGCCTAACACTGTTACCATGTTATCCCAGGTGTCTCCAGGTAGTTGGTACCTAATACTGTTACCATGTTATCCCAGGTGTCTCCAGGTAGTTGGTACCTAACACTGTTACCATGTTATCCCAGGTGTCTCCAGGTAGTTGGTGCCTAACACTGCTACCATTTTATCCCAGGTGTCACCAGGTAGTTGGTGCCTAACACTGTTACCATACTATCCCAGGTGTCTCCAGGTAGTTGGTGCCTAACACTGTTACCATGTTATCCCAGGTGTCTCCAGGTAGTTGGTGCCTAACACTGTTACCATGTTATCCCAGGTGTCTCCAGGAAGTTGGTGCCTAACACTGTTACCATTTTATCCCAGGTGTCTCCAGGTAGTTGGTGCCTAACACTGTTACCATGTTATCCCAGGTGTCTCCAGGAAGTTGGTACCTAACACTGCTACCATGTTATCCCAGGTGTCGCCAGGTAGTTGGTGCCTAGCACTGTTACCATGTTATCCCAGGTGTCTCCAGGTAGTTGGTACCTAACACTGCTACCATGTTATCCCAGGTGTCTCCAGGAAGTTGGTACCTAACACTGCTACCATGTTATCCCAGGTGTCGCCAGGTAGTTGGTGCCTAATACTGTTACCATGTTATCCCAGGTGCCTAAAACTGTTACCATGTAATCCCAGGTGTCTCCAGGTAGTTGGTGCCTAACACTGTTACCATGTTATCCCAGGTGTCTCCAGGAAGTTGGTGCCTAACACTGTTACCATTTTATCCCAGGTGTCTCCAGGTAGTTGGTGCCTAACACTGTTACCATGTTATCCCAGGTGTCTCCAGGAAGTTGGTACCTAACACTGCTACCATGTTATCCCAGGTGTCGCCAGGTAGTTGGTGCCTAGCACTGTTACCATGTTATCCCAGGTGTCTCCAGGTAGTTGGTACCTAACACTGCTACCATGTTATCCCAGGTGTATCCAGGTAGTTGGTACCTAACACTGTTACCATGTTATCCCAGGTGTCTCCAGGTAGTTAGTGCCTAAAACTGTTACCATGTTATCCCAGGTGCCTAACACTGCTACCATGTTATCCCAGGTGCCTAGCACTGTTACCATGTTATCCCAGGTGTCTCCAGGAAGTTGGTGCCTAACACTGCTACCATGTTATCCCAGGTGCCTAACACTGTTACCATGTTATCCCAGGTGTCTCCAGGAAGTTGGTGCCTAACACTGTTACCATGTTATCCCAGGTGTCTCCAGGTAGTTGGTGCCTAGCACTGCTACCATGTTATCCCAGGTGTCTCCAGGTAGTTGGTACCTAATACTGTTACCATGTTATCCCAGGTGTCTCAAGGTAGTTGGTACCTAACACTGCTACCATGTTATCCCAGATGTCTCAAGGTAGTTGGTGCCTAGCACTGTTAAAATGTTATCCCAGGTGTCTCCAGGTAGTTGGTGCCTAACACTGTTACCATGTTATCCCAGGTGTCTCCAGGTAGTTGGTGCCTAACACTGCTACCATGTTATCCCAGGTGTCTCAAGGTAGTTGGTGCCTAACACTGTTACCATGTTATCCCAGGTGTCTCCAGGTAGATGGTGCCTAACACTGCTACCATGTTATCCCAGGTGTCTCCAGGTAGTTGGTGCCTAGCACTGCTACCATGTTATCCCAGGTGTCTCAAGGTAGTTGGTGCCTAACACTGTTACCATGTTATCCCAGGTGTCTCCAGGTAGATGGTGCCTAACACTGCTACCATGTTATCCCAGGTGTCTAACACTGTTACCATGTTATCCCAGGTGTCTCCAGGTAGTTGGTGCCTAATACTGTTACCATGTTATCCCAGGTGTCTCCAGGTAGTTGGTGCCTAACACTGCTACCATGTTATCCCAGGTGTCTCCAGGTAGTTGGTGCCTAGCACTGTTACCATGTTATCCCAGGTGTCTCCAGGTAGTTGGTGCCTAACACTGTTACCATGTTATCCCAGGTGTCTCCAGGAAATTGGTGCCTAACACTGCTACCATGTTATCCCAGGTGTCTCCAGGTAGTTGGTGCCTAACACTGCTACCATGTTATCCCAGGTGTCTCCAGGTAGTTGGTGCCTAACACTGCTACCATGTTATCCCAGGTGTCTCCAGGTAGAGTGGTGCCTAACACTGTTACCACGTTATCCCAGGTGCCTAACACTGTTACCATGGTATCCCAGGTGTCTCCAGGTAGTTGGTGCCTAACACTGCTACCATGTTATCCCAGGTGTCTCCAGGTAGTTGGTGCCTAACACTGTTACCATGTTATCCCAGGTGTCTCCAGGTAGAGTGGTGCCTAACACTGTTACCACGTTATCCCAGGTGCCTAACACTGTTACCATGGTATCCCAGGTGTCTCCAGGTAGTTGGTGCCTAACACTGCTACCATGTTATCCCAGGTGTCTCCAGGTAGTTGGTGCCTAGCACTGCTACCATGTTATCCCAGGTGTCTCCAGGTAGTTGGTACCTAACACTGTTACCATGTTATCCCAGGTGTCTCCAGGTAGATGGTGCCTAACACTGTTACCATGTTATCCCAGGTGTCTCCAGGTAGTTGTTGCCTAACACTGTTACCATGTTATCCCAGGTGTCTCTAGGTAGATGGTACCTAATACTGTTACCATGTTATCCCAGGTGTCTCCAGGTAGTTGGTGCCTAACACTGCTACCATGTTATCCCAGGTGTCTCCAGGTAGTTGGTGCCTAACACTGTTACCATGTTATCCCAGGTGTCTCCAGGAAGTTGGTGTCTAACACTGTTACCATGTTATCCCAGGTGTCTCCAGGTAGTTGGTGCCTAGCACTGTTACCATGTTATCCCAGGTGTCGCCAGGTAGTTGGTGCCTAGCACTGTTACCATGTTATCCCAGGTGTCTCCAGGTAGTTGGTACCTAACACTGCTACCATGTTATCCCAGGTGTCGCCAGGTAGTTGGTGCCTAGCACTGTTACCATGTTATCCCAGGTGTCTCCAGGTAGTTGGTGCCTAACACTGCTACCATGTTATCCCAGGTGTCTCCAGGTAGTTGGTACCTAACACTGCTACCATGTTATCCCAGGTGTCTCCAGGTAGTTGGTACCTAACACTGCTACCATGTTATCCCAGGTGTCTCCAGGTAGTTGGTGCCTAACACTGTTACCATGTTATCCCAGGTGTCTCCAGGTAGTTGGTGCCTAAAACTGTTGCCATGTTATCCCAGGTGCCTAACACTGCTACCATGTTATCCCAGGTGTCTCCAGGTAGTTGGTGCCTAACACTGCTACCATGTTATCCCAGGTGTCTCCAGGTAGTTGGTGCCTAACACTGTTACCATGTTATCCCAGGTGTCTCCAGGTAATTGGTGCCTAATACTGTTACCATGTTATCCCAGGTGCCTAAAACTGTTACCATGTTATCCCAGGTGTCTCCAGGTAGTTGGTACCTAACACTGCTACCATGTTATCCCAGGTGTCTCCAGGTAATTGGTGCCTAACACTGCTACTATGTTATCCCAGGTGCCTAGCACTGTTACCATGTTATCCCAGGTGTATCCAGGTAGTTGGTGCCTAACACTGTTACCATGTTATCCCAGGTGCCTAACACTGCTACCATGTTATCCCAGGTGCCTAACACTGTTACCACGTTATCCCAGGTGCCTAACACTGTTACCATGGTATCCCAGGTGTCTCCAGGTAGTTGGTGCCTAACACTGCTACCATGTTATCCCAGGTGTCTCCAGGTAGTTGGTGCCTAGCACTGCTACCATGTTATCCCAGGTGTCTCCAGGTAGTTGGTACCTAACACTGTTACCATGTTATCCCAGGTGTCTCCAGGTAGTTGGTGCCTAACACTGTTACCATGTTATCCCAGGTGTCTCCAGGTAGTTGGTGCCTAACACTGTTACCATGTTATCCCAGGTGTCTCTAGGTAGATGGTACCTAATACTGTTACCATGTTATCCCAGGTGTCTCCAGGTAGTTGGTGCCTAACACTGCTACCATGTTATCCCAGGTGTCTCCAGGTAGTTGGTGCCTAACACTGTTACCATGTTATCCCAGGTGTCTCCAGGAAGTTGGTGTCTAACACTGTTACCATGTTATCCCAGGTGTCTCCAGGTAGTTGGTGCCTAGCACTGTTACCATGTTATCCCAGGTGTCGCCAGGTAGTTGGTGCCTAGCACTGTTACCATGTTATCCCAGGTGTCTCCAGGTAGTTGGTACCTAACACTGCTACCATGTTATCCCAGGTGTCGCCAGGTAGTTGGTGCCTAGCACTGTTACCATGTTATCCCAGGTGTCTCCAGGTAGTTGGTACCTAACACTGCTACCATGTTATCCCAGGTGTCTCCAGGTAGTTGGTACCTAACACTGCTACCATGTTATCCCAGGTGTCTCCAGGTAGTTGGTACCTAACACTGCTACCATGTTATCCCAGGTGTCTCCAGGTAGTTGGTGCCTAACACTGTTACCATGTTATCCCAGGTGTCTCCAGGTAGTTGGTGCCTAAAACTGTTGCCATGTTATCCCAGGTGCCTAACACTGCTACCATGTTATCCCAGGTGTCTCCAGGTAGTTGGTGCCTAACACTGCTACCATGTTATCCCAGGTGTCTCCAGGTAGTTGGTGCCTAACACTGTTACCATGTTATCCCAGGTGTCTCCAGGTAATTGGTGCCTAATACTGTTACCATGTTATCCCAGGTGCCTAAAACTGTTACCATGTTATCCCAGGTGTCTCCAGGTAGTTGGTACCTAACACTGCTACCATGTTATCCCAGGTGTCTCCAGGTAATTGGTGCCTAACACTGCTACTATGTTATCCCAGGTGCCTAGCACTGTTACCATGTTATCCCAGGTGTATCCAGGTAGTTGGTGCCTAACACTGTTACCATGTTATCCCAGGTGCCTAACACTGCTACCATGTTATCCCAGGTGCCTAACACTGTTACCATGTTATCCCAGGTGCCTAACACTGTTACCATGTTATCCCAGGTGTCTCCAGGTAGTTGGTACCTAACACTGCTACCATGTTATCCCAGGTGTCTCCAGGTAGTTGGTGCCTAGCACTGTCACCATGTTATCCCAGGTGTCGCCAGGTAGTTGGTGCCTAGCACTGTTACCATGTTATCCCAGGTGTCTCCAGGTAGTTGGTACCTAACACTGCTACCATGTTATCCCAGGTGTTGCCAGGTAGTTGGTGCCTAGCACTGTTACCATGTTATCCCAGGTGTCTCCAGGTAGTTGGTACCTAACACTGCTACCATGTTATCCCAGGTGTCTCCAGGTAGTTGGTACCTAACACTGCTACCATGTTATCCCAGGTGTCTCCAGGTAGTTGGTGCCTAACACTGTTACCATGTTATCCCAGGTGTCTCCAGGTAGTTGGTGCCTAAAACTGTTACCATGTTATCCCAGGTGCCTAACACTGCTACCATGTTATCCCAGGTGTCTCCAGGTAGTTGGTGCCTAACACTGCTACCATGTTATCCCAGGTGTCTCCAGGTAGTTGGTGCCTAACACCGTTACCATGTTATCCCAGGTGTCTCCAGGTAGTTGGTACCTAACACTGCTACCATGTTATCCCAGGTGCCTAGCACTGTTACCATGTTATCCCAGGTGTATCCAGGTAGTTGGTGCCTAACACTGTTACCATGTTATCCCAGGTGCCTAACACTGCTACCATGTTATCCCAGGTGACTAACACTGTTACCATGTTATCCCAGGTGCCTAACACTGTTACCATGTTATCCCAGGTGTCTCCAGGTAGTTGGTGCCTAACACTGTTACCATGTTATCCCAGGTGTCTCCAGGTAGTTGGTGCCTAGCACTGTTACCATGTTATCCCAGGTGTCTCCAGGTAGTTGGTGCCTAACACTGCTACCATGTTATCCCAGGTGTCTCCAGGTAGTTGGTGCCTAACACTGCTACCATGTTATCCCAGGTGTCTCCAGGTAGATGGTACCTAACACTGTTACCATGTTATCCCAGGTGTCTCCAGGTAGTTGGTGCCTAACTCTGCTACCATGTTATCCCAGGTGTCTCCAGGTAGTTGGTGCCTAACACTGTTACCATGTTATCCCAGGTGCCTAACACTGCTACCATGTTATCCCAGGTGTCTCCAGGTAGTTGGTGCCTAACACTGTTACCATGTTATCCCAGGTGTCTCCAGGTAGTTGGTGCCTAACACTGCTACCATGTTATCCCAGGTGTCTCCAGGTAGTTGGTACCTAACACTGCTACCATGTTATCCCAGGTGTCTCCAGGTAGTTGGTGCCTAAAACTGTTACCATGTTATCCCAGGTGTCTCCAGGTAGTTGGTGCCTAACACTGTTACCATGTTATCCCAGGTGTCTCCAGGTAGTTGGTGCCTAACACTGTTACCATGTTATCCCAGGTGTCTCCAGGTAGATGGTACCTAACACTGTTACCATGTTATCCCAGGTGTCTCCAGGTAGTTGGTACCTAACACTGCTACCATGTTATCCCAGGTGTCTCCAGGTAGTTGGTGCCTAACACTGTTACCATGTTATCCCAGGTGTCTCCAGGTAGTTGGTACCTAACACTGCTACCATGTTATCCCAGGTGTCTCCAGGTAGTTGGTGCCTAACACTGTTACCATGTTATCCCAGGTGTCTCCAGGTAGTTGGTACCTAACACTGCTACCATGTTATCCCAGGTGTCTCCAGGTAGTTGGTACCTAACACTGCTACCATGTTATCCCAGGTGTCTCCAGGTAGTTGGTGCCTAACACTGTTACCATGTTATCCCAGGTGTCTCCAGGTAGTTGGTGCCTAAAACTGTTACCATGTTATCCCAGGTGCCTAACACTGCTACCATGTTATCCCAGGTGTCTCCAGGTAGTTGGTGCCTAACACTGCTACCATGTTATCCCAGGTGTCTCCAGGTAGTTGGTGCCTAACACTGTTACCATGTTATCCCAGGTGTCTCCAGGTAGTTGGTGCCTAATACTGTTACCATGTTATCCCAGGTGCCTAACACTGTTACCATGTTATCCCAGGTGCCTAAAACTGTTACCATGTTATCCCAGGTGTCTCCAGGTAGTTGGTACCTAACACTGCTACTATGTTATCCCAGGTGCCTAGCACTGTTACCATGTTATCCCAGGTGTATCCAGGTAGTTGGTGCCTAACACTGTTACCATGTTGTCCCAGGTGCCTAACACTGTTACCATGTTATCCCAGGTGCCCAACACTGTTACCATGTTATCCCAGGTGTCTCCAGGTAGTTGGTGCCTAACACTGTTACCATGTTATCCCAGGTGTCTCCAGGTAGTTGGTGCCTAAAACTGTTACCATGTTATCCCAGGTGTCTCCAGGTAGTTGGTGCCTAACACTGCTACCATGTTATCCCAGGTGTCTCCAGGTAGTTGGTGCCTAATACTGTTACCATGTTATCCCAGGTGTCTCCAGGTAGTTGGTGCCTAACACTGTTACCATGTTATCCCAGGTGTCTCCAGGAAGTTGGTGCCTAACACTGTCACCATGTTATCCCAGGTGTCGCCAGGTAGTTGGTGCCTAGCACTGTTACCATGTTATCCCAGGTGTCTCCAGGTAGTTGGTACCTAACACTGCTACCATGTTATCCTAGGTGTCTCCAGGTAGTTGGTACCTAACACTGCTACCATGTTATCCCAGGTGTCTCCAGGTAGTTGGTGCCTAACACTGTTACCATGTTATCCCAGGTGTCTCCAGGTAGTTGGTGCCTAAAACTGCTACCATGTTATCCCAGGTGCCTAAAACTGTTACCATGTTATCCCAGGTGTCTCCAGGTAGTTGGAACCTAACACTGCTACCATGTTATCCCAGGTGCCTAATACTGTTACCATGTTATCCCAGGTGCCTAGCACTGTTACCATGTTATCCCAGGTGCCTAGCACTGTTACCATGTTATCCCAGGTGTATCCAGGTAGTTGGTGCCTAACACTGTTACCATGTTATCCCAGGTGCCTAACACTGTTACCATGTTATCCCAGGTGTCTCCAGGTAGATGGTGCCTAACACTGTTACCATGTTATCCCAGGTGTCTCCAGGTAGTTGGTGCCTAACACTGTTACCATGTTATCCCAGGTGTCTCCAGGTAGTTAGTACCTAACACTGTTACCATGTTATCCCAGGTGTCTCCAGGTAGTTGGTGCCTAACACTGTTACCATGTTATCCCAGGTGCCTAACACTGCTACCATGTTATCCCAGGTGTCTCCAGGTAGTTGGTGCCTAACACTGTTACCATGTTATCCCAGGTGTCTCCAGGTAGTTGGTGCCTAACACTGCTACCATGTTATCCCAGGTGTCTCCAGGTAGTTGGTACCTAACACTGCTACCATGTTATCCCAGGTGTCTCCAGGTAGTTGGTGCCTAAAACTGTTACCATGTTATCCCAGGTGTCTCCAGGTAGTTGGTGCCTAACACTGTTACCATGTTATCCCAGGTGTCTCCAGGTAGATGGTACCTAACACTGTTACCATGTTATCCCAGGTGTCTCCAGGTAGTTGGTGCCTAACACTGTTACCATGTTATCCCAGGTGTCTCCAGGTAGTTGGTGCCTAAAACTGTTGCCATGTTATCCCAGGTGCCTAACACTGCTACCATGTTATCCCAGGTGTCTCCAGGTAGTTGGTGCCTAACACTGCTACCATGTTATCCCAGGTGTCTCCAGGTAGTTGGTGCCTAACACTGCTACCATGTTATCCCAGGTGTCTCCAGGTAGTTGGTACCTAACACTGTTACCATGTTATCCCAGGTGCCTAACACTGTTACCATGTTATCCCAGGTGTCTCCAGGTAATTGGTGCCTAATACTGTTACCATGTTATCCCAGGTGCCTAAAACTGTTACCATGTTATCCCAGGTGTCTCCAGGTAGTTGGTACCTAACACTGCTACAATGTTATCCCAGGTGCCTAGCACTGTTACCATGTTATCCCAGGTGTATCCAGGTAGTTGGTGCCTAACACTGTTACCATGTTATCCCAGGTGCCTAACACTGCTACCATGTTATCCCAGGTGCCTAACACTGTTACCATGTTATCCCAGGTGCCTAACACTGTTACCATGTTATCCCAGGTGTCTCCAGGTAGTTGGTGCCTAACACTGTTACCATGTTATCCCAGGTGTCTCCAGGTAGTTGGTGCCTAAAACTGTTACCATGTTATCCCAGGTGTCTCCAGGTAGTTGGTGCCTAACACTGCTACCATGTTATCCCAGGTGTCTCCAGGTAGTTGGTGCCTAATACTGTTACCATGTTATCCCAGGTGTCTCCAGGTAGTTGGTGCCTAACACTGTTACCATGTTATCCCAGGTGTCTCCAGGAAGTTGGTGCCTAACACTGTTACCATGTTATCCCAGGTGTCTCCAGGTAGTTGGTGCCTAGCACTGTCACCATGTTATCCCAGGTGTCGTCAGGTAGTTGGTGCCTAGCACTGTTACCATGTTATCCCAGGTGTCTCCAGGTAGTTGGTACCTAACACTGCTACCATGTTATCCCAGGTGTCTCCAGGTAGTTGGTACCTAACACTGCTACCATGTTATCCCAGGTGTCTCCAGGTAGTTGGTGCCTAACACTGTTACCATGTTATCCCAGGTGTCTCCAGGTAGTTGGTGCCTAAAACTGTTACCATGTTATCCCAGGTGCCTAACACTGCTACCATGTTATCCCAGGTGTCTCCAGGTAGTTGGTGCCTAACACTGCTACCATGTTATCCCAGGTGTCTCCAGGTAGTTGGTGCCTAACACTGTTACCATGTTATCCCAGGTGTCTCCAGGTAGTTGGTGCCTAATACTGTTACCATGTTATCCCAGGTGTCTCCAGGTAGTTGGTGCCTAACACTGCTACCATGTTATCCCAGGTGCCTAGCACTGTTACCATGTTATCCCAGGTGTATCCAGGTAGTTGGTGCCTAACACTGTTACCATGTTATCCCAGGTGCCTAACACTGCTACCATGTTATCCCAGGTGCCTAACACTGTTACCATGTTATCCCAGGTGCCTAACACTGTTACCATGTTATCCCAGGTGTCTCCAGGTAGTTGGTGCCTAAAACTGTTACCATGTTATCCCAGGTGCCTAACACTGCTACCATGTTATCCCAGGTGCCTAACACTGTTACCATGTTATCCCAGGTGTCTCCAGGTAGTTGGTGCCTAACACTGTTACCATGTTATCCCAGGTGTCTCCAGGTAGTTAGTGCCTAACACTGCTACCATGTTATCCCAGGTGTCTCCAGGTAGTTGGTGCCTAACACTGCTACCATGTTATCCCAGGTGTCTCCAGGTAGTTGGTGCCTAACACTGTTACCATGTTATCCCAGGTGTCTCCGGGTAGTTGGTGCCTAACACTGTTACCATGTTATCCCAGGTGTCTCCAGGTAGTTGGTGCCTAACACTGTTACCATGTTATCCCAGGTGTCTCCAGGTAGTTGGTACCTAACACTGCTACCATGTTATCCCAGGTGTCTCCAGGTAGTTTGTGCCTAAAACTGTTACCATGTTATCCCAGGTGTCTCCAGGTAGTTGGTGCCTAACACTGCTACCATGTTATCCCAGGTGTCTCCAGGTAGTTGGTGCCTAATACTGTTACCATGTTATCCCAGGTGTCTCCAGGTAGTTGGTGCCTAACACTGTTACCATGTTATCCCAGGTGTCTCCAGGTAGTTGGTGCCTAACACTGTTACCATGTTATCCCAGGTGCCTAACACTGCTACCATGTTATCCCAGGTGTCTCCAGGTAGTTGGTGCCTAACACTGTTACCATGTTATCCCAGGTGTCTCCAGGTAGTTGGTGCCTAACACTGCTACCATGTTATCCCAGGTGTCTCCAGGTAGTTGGTACCTAACACTGCTACCATGTTATCCCAGGTGTCTCCAGGTAGTTGGTGCCTAAAACTGTTACCATGTTATCCCAGGTGTCTCCAGGTAGTTGGTGCCTAACACTGTTACCATGTTATCCCAGGTGTCTCCAGGTAGTTGGTGCCTAACACTGTTACCATGTTATCCCAGGTGTCTCCAGGTAGATGGTACCTAACACTGTTACCATGTTATCCCAGGTGTCTCCAGGTAGTTGGTACCTAACACTGCTACCATGTTATCCCAGGTGTCTCCAGGTAGTTGGTGCCTAACACTGTTACCATGTTATCCCAGGTGTCTCCAGGTAGTTGGTACCTAACACTGTTACCATGTTATCCCAGGTGTCTCCAGGTAGTTGGTGCCTAACACTGTTACCATGTTATCCCAGGTGTCTCCAGGTAGTTGGTGCCTAACACTGTTACCATGTTATCCCAGGTGCCTAACACTGTTACCATGTTATCCCAGGTGTCTCCAGGAAGTTGGTGCCTAACACTGTTACCATGTTATCCCAGGTGTCTCCAGGAAGTTGGTGCCTAACACTGTTACCATGTTATCCCAGGTGTCTCCAGGTAGTTGGTGCCTAGCACTGTTACCATGTTATCCCAGGTGTCGCCAGGTAGTTGGTGCCTAGCACTGTTACCATGTTATCCCAGGTGTCTCCAGGTAGTTGGTACCTAACACTGCTACCATGTTATCCCAGGTGTCTCCAGGTAGTTGGTACCTAACTCTGCTACCATGTTATCCCAGGTGTCTCCAGGTAGTTGGTGCCTAACACTGTTACCATGTTATCCCAGGTGTCTCCAGGTAGTTGGTGCCTAAAACTGTTACCATGTTATCCCAGGTGCCTAACACTGCTACCATGTTATCCCAGGTGTCTCCAGGTAGTTGGTACCTAACACTGCTACCATGTTATCCCAGGTGTCTCCAGGTAGTTGGTGTCTAACACTGTTACCATGTTATCCCAGGTGTCTCAAGGTAGTTGGTACCTAACACTGTTACCATGTTATCCCAGGTGCCTAATACTGTTACCATGTTATCCCAGGTGTCTCCAGGTAGTTGGTGCCTAACACTGTTACCATGTTATCCCAGGTGTCTCCAGGTAGTTGGTGCCTAACACTGTTACCATGTTATCCCAGGTGCCTAAAACTGTTACCATGTTATCCCAGGTGTCTCCAGGTAGTTGGTACCTAACACTGCTACTATGTTATCCCAGGTGCCTAGCACTGTTACCATGTTATCCCAGGTGTATCCAGGTAGTTGGTGCCTAACACTGTTACCATGTTATCCCAGGTGCCTAACACTGTTACCATGTTATCCCAGGTGCCTAACACTGTTACCATGTTATCCCAGGTGTCTCCAGGTAGTTGGTGCCTAACACTGTTACCATGTTATCCCAGGTGTCTCCAGGTAGTTGGTGCCTAAAACTGTTACCATGTTATCCCAGGTGTCTCCAGGTAGTTGGTGCCTAAAACTGTTACCATGTTATCCCAGGTGTCTCCAGGTAGTTGGTACCTAACACTGCTACCATGTTATCCCAGGTGTCTCCAGGTAGTTGGTGCCTAATACTGTTACCATGTTATCCCAGGTGTCTCCAGGTAGTTGGTGCCTAACACTGTTACCATGTTATCCCAGGTGTCTCCAGGAAGTTGGTGCCTAACACTGTTACCATGTTATCCCAGGTGTCTCCAGGTAGTTGGTGCCTAGCACTGTCACCATGTTATCCCAGGTGTCGCCAGGTAGTTGGTGCCTAACACTGTTACCATGTTATCCCAGGTGTCTCCAGGTAGTTGGTGCCTAGCACTGTCACCATGTTATCCCAGGTGTCGCCAGGTAGTTGGTGCCTAGCACTGTTACCATGTTATCCCAGGTGTCGCCAGGTAGTTGGTGCCTAGCACTGTTACCATGTTATCCCAGGTACCTACCACTGCTACCATGTTATCCCAGGTGTTGCCAGGTAGTTGGTGCCTAGCACTGTTACCATGTTATCCCAGGTGTCTCCAGGTAGTTGGTACCTAACACTGCTACCATGTTATCCCAGGTGTCTCCAGGTAGTTGGTACCTAACACTGCTACCATGTTATCCCAGGTGTCTCCAGGTAGTTGGTGCCTAACACTGTTACCATGTTATCCCAGGTGTCTCCAGGTAGTTGGTGCCTAAAACTGTTACCATGTTATCCCAGGTGCCTAAAACTGTTACCATGTTATCCCAGGTGTCTCCAGGTAGTTGGTACCTAACACTGCTACCATGTTATCCCAGGTGCCTAATACTGTTACCATGTTATCCCAGGTGCCTAGCACTGTTACCATGTTATCCCAGGTGTATCCAGGTAGTTGGTACCTAACACTGTTACCATGTTATCCCAGGTGCCTAGCACTGTTACCATGTTATCCCAGGTGTCTCCAGGTAGTTGGTACCTAACACTGTTACCATGTTATCCCAGGTGTCTCCAGGTAGTTGGTGCCTAACACTGTTACCATGTTATCCCAGGTGTCTCCAGGTAGTTGGTACCTAACACTGTTACCATGTTATCCCAGGTGCCTAACACTGTTACCATGTTATCCCAGGTGCCTAGCACTGTTACCATGTTATCCCAGGTGTCTCCAGGTAGTTGGTGCCTAACACTGTTACCATGTTATCCCAGGTGTCTCCAGGTAGTTGGTACCTAACACTGTTACCATGTTATCCCAGGTGTCTCCAGGTAGTTGGTGCCTAACACTGTTACCATGTTATCCCAGGTGTCTCCAGGTAGTTGGTGCCTAAAACTGTTACCATGTTATCCCAGGTGTCTCCAGGTAGTTGGTGCCTAACACTGCTACCATGTTATCCCAGGTGTCTCCAGGTAGTTGATGCCTAACACTGTTACCATGTTATCCCAGGTGTCTCCAGGTAGTTGGTGCCTAACACTGTTACCATGTTATCCCAGGTGTCTCCAGGTAGTTGGTGCCTAACACTGTTACCATGTTATCCCAGGTGCCTAACACTGCTACCATGTTATCCCAGGTGTCTCCAGGTAGTTGGTACCTAACACTGCTACCATGTTATCCCAGGTGTCTCCAGGTAGTTGGTGCCTAACACTGCTACCATGTTATCCCAGGTGTCTCCAGGTAGTTGGTACCTAACACTGCTACCATGTTATCCCAGGTGTCTCCAGGTAGTTGGTGCCTAAAACTGTTACCATGTTATCCCAGGTGTCTCCAGGTAGTTGGTACCTAACACTGTTACCATGTTATCCCAGGTGTCTCCAGGTAGTTGGTGCCTAATACTGTTACCATGTTATCCGAGGTGTCTCAAGGTAGTTGGTGCCTAACACTGTTACCATGTTATCCCAGGTGTCTCCAGGTAGTTGGTGCCTAACACTGTTACCATGTTATCCCAGGTGTCTCCAGGTAGATGGTACCTAACACTGTTACCATGTTATCCCAGGTGTCTCCAGGTAGTTGGTACCTAACACTGCTACCATGTTATCCCAGGTGTCTCCAGGTAGTTGGTACCTAACACTGTTACCATGTTATCCCAGGTGTCTCCAGGTAGTTGGTGCCTAACACTGTTACCATGTTATCCCAGGTGTCTCCAGGTAGTTGGTGCCTAACACTGTTACCATGTTATCCCAGGTGTCTCCAGGTAGTTGGTACCTAACACTGTTACCATGTTATCCCAGGTGCCTAACACTGTTACCATGTTATCCCAGGTGCCTAGCACTGTTACCATGTTATCCCAGGTGTCTCCAGGTAGTTGGTGCCTAACACTGTTACCATGTTATCCCAGGTGTCTCCAGGTAGTTGGTACCTAACACTGTTACCATGTTATCCCAGGTGTCTCCAGGTAGTTGGTGCCTAACACTGTTACCATGTTATCCCAGGTGTCTCCAGGTAGTTGGTGCCTAAAACTGTTACCATGTTATCCCAGGTGTCTCCAGGTAGTTGGTGCCTAACACTGCTACCATGTTATCCCAGGTGTCTCCAGGTAGTTGATGCCTAACACTGTTACCATGTTATCCCAGGTGTCTCCAGGTAGTTGGTGCCTAACACTGTTACCATGTTATCCCAGGTGTCTCCAGGTAGTTGGTGCCTAACACTGTTACCATGTTATCCCAGGTGCCTAACACTGCTACCATGTTATCCCAGGTGTCTCCAGGTAGTTGGTACCTAACACTGCTACCATGTTATCCCAGGTGTCTCCAGGTAGTTGGTGCCTAACACTGCTACCATGTTATCCCAGGTGTCTCCAGGTAGTTGGTACCTAACACTGCTACCATGTTATCCCAGGTGTCTCCAGGTAGTTGGTGCCTAAAACTGTTACCATGTTATCCCAGGTGTCTCCAGGTAGTTGGTACCTAACACTGTTACCATGTTATCCCAGGTGTCTCCAGGTAGTTGGTGCCTAATACTGTTACCATGTTATCCGAGGTGTCTCAAGGTAGTTGGTGCCTAACACTGTTACCATGTTATCCCAGGTGTCTCCAGGTAGTTGGTGCCTAACACTGTTACCATGTTATCCCAGGTGTCTCCAGGTAGATGGTACCTAACACTGTTACCATGTTATCCCAGGTGTCTCCAGGTAGTTGGTACCTAACACTGCTACCATGTTATCCCAGGTGTCTCCAGGTAGTTGGTACCTAACACTGTTACCATGTTATCCCAGGTGTCTCCAGGTAGTTGGTGCCTAACACTGTTACCATGTTATCCCAGGTGTCTCCAGGTAGTTGGTGCCTAACACTGCTACCATGTTATCCCAGGTGTCTCCAGGAAGTTGGTGCCTAACACTGTTACCATGTTATCCCAGGTGTCGCCAGGTAGTTGGTGCCTAGCACTGTTACCATGTTATCCCAGGTGTCTCCAGGTAGTTGGTACCTAACACTGCTACCATGTTATTCCAGGTGTCGCCAGGTAGTTGGTGCCTAGCACTGTTACCATGTTATCCCAGGTGTCTCCAGGTAGTTGGTACCTAACAAAGCTACCATGTTATCCCAGGTGTCTCCAGGTAGTTGGTACCTAACACTGTTACCATGTTATCCCAGGTGTCTCCAGGTAGTTGGTGCCTAACACTGTTACCATGTTATCCCAGGTGTCTCCAGGTAGTTGGTGCCTAAAACTGTTACCATGTTATCCCACTGTTACCATGTTATCCCAGGTGCCTAACACTGCTACCATGTTATCCCAGGTGTCTCCAGGTAGTTGGTGCCTAACACTGCTACCATGTTATCCCAGGTGTCTCCAGGTAGTTGGTGCCTAACACTGTTATCATGTTATCCCAGGTGTCTCCAGGTAGTTGGTGCCTAACACTGCTACCATGTTATCCCAGGTGTCTCCAGGTAGTTGGTACCTAACACTGCTACCATGTTATTCCAGGTGTCGCCAGGTAGTTGGTGCCTAGCACTGTTACCATGTTATCCCAGGTGTCTCCAGGTAGTTGGTACCTAACACTGCTACCATGTTATCCCAGGTGTCTCCAGGTAGTTGGTACCTAACACTGCTACCATGTTATCCCAGGTGTCGCCAGGTAGTTGGTGCCTAACACTGTTACCATGTTATCCCAGGTGTCTCCAGGTAGTTGGTGCCTAAAACTGTTACCATGTTATCCCAGGTGCCTAACACTGCTACCATGTTATCCCAGGTGTCTCCAGGTAGTTGGTGCCTAACACTGCTACCATGTTATCCCAGGTGTCTCCAGGTAGTTGGTGCCTAACACTGTTACCATGTTATCCCAGGTGTCTCCAGGTAGTTGGTGCCTAACACTGTTACCATGTTATCCCAGGTGCCTAAAACTGTTACCATGTTATCCCAGGTGTCTCCAGGTAGTTGGTACCTAACACTGCTACTATGTTTTCCCAGGTGTCTCCAGGTAGTTGGTACCTAGCACTGTTACCATGTTATCCCAGGTGCCTAGCACTGTTACCATGTTATCCCAGGTGTATCCAGGTAGTTGGTGCCTAACACTGTTACCATGTTATCCCAGGTGCCTAACACTGTTACCATGTTATCCCAGGTGCCTAACACTGTTACCATGTTATCCCAGGTGTCTCCAGGTAGTTGGTGCCTAACACTGTTACCATGTTATCCCAGGTGTCTCCAGGTAGTTGGTGCCTAAAACTGTTACCATGTTATCCCAGGTGTCTCCAGGTAGTTGGAGCCTAACACTGCTACCATGTTATCCCAGGTGTCTCCAGGTAGTTGGTGCCTAATACTGTTACCATGTTATCCCAGGTGTCTCCAGGTAGTTGGTGCCTAACACTGTTACCATGTTATCCCAGGTGTCTCCAGGAAGTTGGTGCCTAACACTGTTACCATGTTATCCCAGGTGTCTCCAGGTAGTTGGTGCCTAGCACTGTCACCATGTTATCCCAGGTGTCGCCAGGTAGTTGGTACCTAACACTGCTACCATGTTATCCCAGGTGTTGCCAGGTAGTTGGTGCCTAGCACTGTTACCATGTTATCCCAGGTGTCTCCAGGTAGTTGGTACCTAACACTGCTACCATGTTATCCCAGGTGTCTCCAGGTAGTTGGTACCTAACACTGCTACCATGTTATCCCAGGTGTCTCCAGGTAGTTGGTGCCTAACACTGTTACCATGTTATCCCAGGTGTCTCCAGGTAGTTGGTGCCTAAAACTGTTACCATGTTATCCCAGGTGCCTAAAACTGTTACCATGTTATCCCAGGTGTCTCCAGGTAGTTGGTACCTAACACTGCTACCATGTTATCCCAGGTGCCTAATACTGTTACCATGTTATCCCAGGTGCCTAGCACTGTTACCATGTTATCCCAGGTGCCTAGCACTGTTACCATGTTATCCCAGGTGTATCCAGGTAGTTGGTGCCTAACACTGTTACCATGTTATCCCAGGTGCCTAATACTGTTACCATGTTATCCCAGGTGTCTCCAGGTAGATGGTGCCTAACACTGTTACCATGTTATCCCAGGTGTCTCCAGGTAGTTGGTGCCTAACACTGCTACCATGTTATCCCAGGTGTCTCCAGGTAGTTGGTACCTAACACTGCTACCATGTTATCCCAGGTGTCTCCAGGTAGTTGGTGCCTAACACTGTTACCATGTTATCCCAGGTGTCTCCAGGTAGTTGGTGCCTAACACTGCTACCATGTTATCCCAGGTGTCTCCAGGTAGTTGGTGCCTAACACTGTTACCATGTTATCCCAGGTGTCTCCAGGTAGTTGGTGCCTAACACTGTTACCATGTTATCCCAGGTGCCTAAAACTGTTACCATGTTATCCCAGGTGTCTCCAGGTAGTTGGTGCCTAGCACTGTTACCATGTTATCCCAGGTGTCTCCAGGTAGATGGTACCTAACACTGTTACCATGTTATCCCAGGTGTCTCCAGGTAGTTGGTACCTAACACTGCTACCATGTTATCCCAGGTGTCTCCAGGTAGTTGGTACCTAACACTGTTACCATGTTATCCCAGGTGTCTCCAGGTAGTTGGTGCCTAACACTGTTACCATGTTATCCCAGGTGTCTCCAGGTAGTTGGTGCCTAACACTGTTACCATGTTATCCCAGGTGTCTCCAGGTAGTTGGTACCTAACACTGTTACCATGTTATCCCAGGTGCCTAACACTGTTACCATGTTATCCCAGGTGCCTAGCACTGTTACCATGTTATCCCAGGTGTCTCCAGGTAGTTGGTGCCTAACACTGTTACCATGTTATCCCAGGTGTCTCCAGGTAGTTGGTACCTAACACTGTTACCATGTTATCCCAGGTGTCTCCAGGTAGTTGGTGCCTAACACTGTTACCATGTTATCCCAGGTGTCTCCAGGTAGTTGGTGCCTAAAACTGTTACCATGTTATCCCAGGTGTCTCCAGGTAGTTGGTGCCTAACACTGCTACCATGTTATCCCAGGTGTCTCCAGGTAGTTGATGCCTAACACTGTTACCATGTTATCCCAGGTGTCTCCAGGTAGTTGGTGCCTAACACTGTTACCATGTTATCCCAGGTGTCTCCAGGTAGTTGGTGCCTAACACTGTTACCATGTTATCCCAGGTGCCTAACACTGCTACCATGTTATCCCAGGTGTCTCCAGGTAGTTGGTACCTAACACTGCTACCATGTTATCCCAGGTGTCTCCAGGTAGTTGGTGCCTAACACTGCTACCATG
This sequence comes from Salvelinus fontinalis, assembly GCF_029448725.1. Classification (NCBI taxonomy): domain Eukaryota; kingdom Metazoa; phylum Chordata; class Actinopteri; order Salmoniformes; family Salmonidae; genus Salvelinus; species Salvelinus fontinalis. Next base: position 56,921,826 of record NC_074676.1, read on the forward strand.
TTATCCCAGGTGTCTCCAGGTAGTTGGTACCTAACACTGCTACCATGTTATCCCAGGTGTCTCCAGGTAGTTGGTGCCTAAAACTGTTACCATGTTATCCCAGGTGTCTCCAGGTAGTTGGTACCTAACACTGTTACCATGTTATCCCAGGTGTCTCCAGGTAGTTGGTGCCTAATACTGTTACCATGTTATCCGAGGTGTCTCAAGGTAGTTGGTGCCTAACACTGTTACCATGTTATCCCAGGTGTCTCCAGGTAGTTGGTGCCTAACACTGTTACCATGTTATCCCAGGTGTCTCCAGGTAGATGGTACCTAACACTGTTACCATGTTATCCCAGGTGTCTCCAGGTAGTTGGTACCTAACACTGCTACCATGTTATCCCAGGTGTCTCCAGGTAGTTGGTACCTAACACTGTTACCATGTTATCCCAGGTGTCTCCAGGTAGTTGGTGCCTAACACTGTTACCATGTTATCCCAGGTGTCTCCAGGTAGTTGGTGCCTAACACTGCTACCATGTTATCCCAGGTGTCTCCAGGAAGTTGGTGCCTAACACTGTTACCATGTTATCCCAGGTGTCGCCAGGTAGTTGGTGCCTAGCACTGTTACCATGTTATCCCAGGTGTCTCCAGGTAGTTGGTACCTAACACTGCTACCATGTTATTCCAGGTGTCGCCAGGTAGTTGGTGCCTAGCACTGTTACCATGTTATCCCAGGTGTCTCCAGGTAGTTGGTACCTAACAAAGCTACCATGTTATCCCAGGTGTCTCCAGGTAGTTGGTACCTAACACTGTTACCATGTTATCCCAGGTGTCTCCAGGTAGTTGGTGCCTAACACTGTTACCATGTTATCCCAGGTGTCTCCAGGTAGTTGGTGCCTAAAACTGTTACCATGTTATCCCACTGTTACCATGTTATCCCAGGTGCCTAACACTGCTACCATGTTATCCCAGGTGTCTCCAGGTAGTTGGTGCCTAACACTGCTACCATGTTATCCCAGGTGTCTCCAGGTAGTTGGTGCCTAACACTGTTATCATGTTATCCCAGGTGTCTCCAGGTAGTTGGTGCCTAACACTGCTACCATGTTATCCCAGGTGTCTCCAGGTAGTTGGTACCTAACACTGCTACCATGTTATTCCAGGTGTCGCCAGGTAGTTGGTGCCTAGCACTGTTACCATGTTATCCCAGGTGTCTCCAGGTAGTTGGTACCTAACACTGCTACCATGTTATCCCAGGTGTCTCCAGGTAGTTGGTACCTAACACTGCTACCATGTTATCCCAGGTGTCGCCAGGTAGTTGGTGCCTAACACTGTTACCATGTTATCCCAGGTGTCTCCAGGTAGTTGGTGCCTAAAACTGTTACCATGTTATCCCAGGTGCCTAACACTGCTACCATGTTATCCCAGGTGTCTCCAGGTAGTTGGTGCCTAACACTGCTACCATGTTATCCCAGGTGTCTCCAGGTAGTTGGTGCCTAACACTGTTACCATGTTATCCCAGGTGTCTCCAGGTAGTTGGTGCCTAACACTGTTACCATGTTATCCCAGGTGCCTAAAACTGTTACCATGTTATCCCAGGTGTCTCCAGGTAGTTGGTACCTAACACTGCTACTATGTTTTCCCAGGTGTCTCCAGGTAGTTGGTACCTAGCACTGTTACCATGTTATCCCAGGTGCCTAGCACTGTTACCATGTTATCCCAGGTGTATCCAGGTAGTTGGTGCCTAACACTGTTACCATGTTATCCCAGGTGCCTAACACTGTTACCATGTTATCCCAGGTGCCTAACACTGTTACCATGTTATCCCAGGTGTCTCCAGGTAGTTGGTGCCTAACACTGTTACCATGTTATCCCAGGTGTCTCCAGGTAGTTGGTGCCTAAAACTGTTACCATGTTATCCCAGGTGTCTCCAGGTAGTTGGAGCCTAACACTGCTACCATGTTATCCCAGGTGTCTCCAGGTAGTTGGTGCCTAATACTGTTACCATGTTATCCCAGGTGTCTCCAGGTAGTTGGTGCCTAACACTGTTACCATGTTATCCCAGGTGTCTCCAGGAAGTTGGTGCCTAACACTGTTACCATGTTATCCCAGGTGTCTCCAGGTAGTTGGTGCCTAGCACTGTCACCATGTTATCCCAGGTGTCGCCAGGTAGTTGGTACCTAACACTGCTACCATGTTATCCCAGGTGTTGCCAGGTAGTTGGTGCCTAGCACTGTTACCATGTTATCCCAGGTGTCTCCAGGTAGTTGGTACCTAACACTGCTACCATGTTATCCCAGGTGTCTCCAGGTAGTTGGTACCTAACACTGCTACCATGTTATCCCAGGTGTCTCCAGGTAGTTGGTGCCTAACACTGTTACCATGTTATCCCAGGTGTCTCCAGGTAGTTGGTGCCTAAAACTGTTACCATGTTATCCCAGGTGCCTAAAACTGTTACCATGTTATCCCAGGTGTCTCCAGGTAGTTGGTACCTAACACTGCTACCATGTTATCCCAGGTGCCTAATACTGTTACCATGTTATCCCAGGTGCCTAGCACTGTTACCATGTTATCCCAGGTGCCTAGCACTGTTACCATGTTATCCCAGGTGTATCCAGGTAGTTGGTGCCTAACACTGTTACCATGTTATCCCAGGTGCCTAATACTGTTACCATGTTATCCCAGGTGTCTCCAGGTAGATGGTGCCTAACACTGTTACCATGTTATCCCAGGTGTCTCCAGGTAGTTGGTGCCTAACACTGCTACCATGTTATCCCAGGTGTCTCCAGGTAGTTGGTACCTAACACTGCTACCATGTTATCCCAGGTGTCTCCAGGTAGTTGGTGCCTAACACTGTTACCATGTTATCCCAGGTGTCTCCAGGTAGTTGGTGCCTAACACTGCTACCATGTTATCCCAGGTGTCTCCAGGTAGTTGGTGCCTAACACTGTTACCATGTTATCCCAGGTGTCTCCAGGTAGTTGGTGCCTAACACTGTTACCATGTTATCCCAGGTGCCTAAAACTGTTACCATGTTATCCCAGGTGTCTCCAGGTAGTTGGTGCCTAGCACTGTTACCATGTTATCCCAGGTGTCGCCAGGTAGTTGGTGCCTAGCACTGTTACCATGTTATCCCAGGTGTCTCCAGGTAGTTGGTACCTAACACTGCTACCATGTTATTCCAGGTGTCGCCAGGTAGTTGGTGCCTAGCACTGTTACCATGTTATCCCAGGTGTCTCCAGGTAGTTGGTACCTAACACTGCTACCATGTTATCCCAGGTGTCTCCAGGTAGTTGGTACCTAACACTGCTACCATGTTATCCCAGGTGTCTCCAGGTAGTTGGTGCCTAACACTGTTACCATGTTATCCCAGGTGTCTCCAGGTAGTTGGTGCCTAAAACTGTTACCATGTTATCCCAGGTGCCTAACACTGCTACCATGTTATCCCAGGTGTCTCCAGGTAGTTGGTGCCTAACACTGCTACCATGTTATCCCAGGTGTCTCCAGGTAGTTGGTGCCTAACACTGTTACCATGTTATCCCAGGTGCCTAAAACTGTTACCATGTTATCCCAGGTGTCTCCAGGTAGTTGGTACCTAACACTGCTACTATGTTATCCCAGGTGCCTAGCACTGTTACCATGTTATCCCAGGTGTATCCAGGTAGTTGGTGCCTAACACTGTTACCATGTTATCCCAGGTGCCTAACACTGTTACCATGTTATCCCAGGTGCCTAACACTGTTACCATGTTATCCCAGGTGTCTCCAGGTAGTTGGTGCCTAACACTGTTACCATGTTATCCCAGGTGCCTAACACTGTTACCATGTTATCCCAGGTGCCTAACACTGTTACCATGTTATCCCAGGTGTCTCCAGGTAGTTGGTGCCTAACACTGTTACCATGTTATCCCAGGTGTCTCCAGGTAGTTGGTGCCTAAAACTGTTACCATGTTATCCCAGGTGTCTCCAGGAAGTTGGTGCCTAACACTGTTACCATGTTATCCCAGGTGTCTCCAGGTAGTTGGTGCCTAGCACTGTTACCATGTTATCCCAGGTGTCTCCAGGTAGTTGGTACCTAACACTGCTACCATGTTATCCCAGGTGTCGCCAGGTAGTTGGTGCCTAGCACTGTTACCATGTTATCCCAGGTGTCTCCAGGTAGTTGGTACCTAACACTGCTACCATGTTATCCCAGGTGTCTCCAGGTAGTTGGTACCTAACACTGCTACCATGTTATCCCAGGTGTCTCCAGGTAGTTGGTGCCTAACACTGTTACCATGTTATCCCAGGTGTCTCCAGGTAGTTGGTGCCTAAAACTGTTACCATGTTATCCCAGGTGCCTAACACTGTTACCATGTTATCCCAGGTGTCTCCAGGTAGTTGGTGCCTAACACTGTTACCATGTTATCCCAGGTGTCTCCAGGTAGTTGGTGCCTAAAACTGTTACCATGTTATCCCAGGTGTCTCCAGGAAGTTGGTGCCTAACACTGTTACCATGTTATCCCAGGTGTCGCCAGGTAGTTGGTGCCTAGCACTGTTACCATGTTATCCCAGGTGTCTCCAGGTAGTTGGTACCTAACACTGCTACCATGTTATCCCAGGTGTCGCCAGGTAGTTGGTGCCTAGCACTGTTACCATGTTATCCCAGGTGTCTCCAGGTAGTTGGTACCTAACACTGCTACCATGTTATCCCAGGTGTCTCCAGGTAGTTGGTACCTAACACTGCTACCATGTTATCCCAGGTGTCTCCAGGTAGTTGGTGCCTAACACTGTTACCATGTTATCCCAGGTGTCTCCAGGTAGTTGGTGCCTAAAACTGTTAACATGTTATCCCAGGTGCCTAACACTGCTACCATGTTATCCCAGGTGTCTCCAGGTAGTTGGTGCCTAACACTGCTACCATGTTATCCCAGGTGTCTCCAGGTAGTTGGTGCCTAACACTGTTACCATGTTATCCCAGGTGTCTCCAGGTAGTTGGTGCCTAACACTGCTACCATGTTATCCCAGGTGTCTCCAGGTAGTTGGTGCCTAACACTGCTACCATGTTATCCCAGGTGTCTCCAGGTAGTTGGTGCCTAACACTGTTACCATGTTATCCCAGGTGCCTAATACTGTTACCATGTTATCCCAGGTGCCTAGCACTGTTACCATGTTATCCCAGGTGCCTAGCACTGTTACCATGTTATCCCAGGTGTATCCAGGTAGTTGGTGCCTAAAACTGTTACCATGTTATCCCAGGTGTCTCCAGGTAGTTGGTGCCTAACACTGTTACCATTTTATCCCAGGTGTCTCCAGGTAGTTGGTACCTAACACTGCTACCATGTTATCCCAGGTGTCTCCAGGTAGTTTGTACCTAACACTGCTACCATGTTATCCCAGGTGTCTCCAGGTAGTTGGTACCTAACACTGCTACCATGTTATCCCAGGTGTCTCCAGGTAGTTGGTGCCTAACACTGTTACCATGTTATCCCAGGTGTCTCCAGGTAGTTGGTGCCTAAAACTGTTACCATGTTATCCCAGGTGCCTAACACTGCTACCATGTTATCCCAGGTGTCTCCAGGTAGTTGGTGCCTAACACTGCTACCATGTTATCCCAGGTGTCTCCAGGTAGTTGGTCCTAACACTGTTACCATGTTATCCCAGGTGTCTCCAGGTAGTTGGTGCCTAACACTGTTACCATGTTATCCCAGGTGCCTAAAACTGTTACCATGTTATCCCAGGTGTCTCCAGGTAGTTGGTACCTAACACTGCTACTATGTTATCCCAGGTGCCTAGCACTGTTACCATGTTATCCCAGGTGTATCCAGGTAGTTGGTGCCTAACACTGTTACCATGTTATCCCAGGTGCCTAACACTGTTACCATGTTATCCCAGGTGCCTAACACTGTTACCATGTTATCCCAGGTGTCTCCAGGTAGTTGGTGCCTAACACTGCTACCATGTTATCCCAGGTGTCTCCAGGTAGTTGGTGCCTAACACTGCTACCATGTTATCCCAGGTGTCTCCAGGTAGTTGGTGCCTAATACTGTTACCATGTTATCCCAGGTGTCTCCAGGTAGTTGGTGCCTAACACTGTTACCATGTTATCCCAGGTGTCTCCAGGAAGTTGGTGCCTAACACTGTTACCATGTTATCCCAGGTGTCTCCAGGTAGTTGGTGCCTAGCACTGTTACCATGTTATCCCAGGTGTCGCCAGGTAGTTGGTGCCTAGCACTGTTACCATGTTATCCCAGGTGTCTCCAGGTAGTTGGTACCTAACACTGCTACCATGTTATCCCAGGTGTCGCCAGGTAGTTGGTGCCTAGCACTGCTACCATGTTATCCCAGTTGTCTCCAGGTAGTTGGTACCTAACACTGCTACCATGTTATCCCAGGTGCCTAATACTGTTACCATGTTATCCCAGGTGCCTAGCACTGTTACCATGTTATCCCAGGTGTATCCAGGTAGTTGGTACCTAACACTGTTACCATGTTATCCCAGGTGCCTAGCACTGTTACCATGTTATCCCAGGTGTCTCCAGGTAGTTGGTACCTAACACTGTTACCATGTTATCCCAGGTGTCTCCAGGTAGTTGGTGCCTAACACTGTTACCATGTTATCCCAGGTGTCTCCAGGTAGTTGGTACCTAACACTGTTACCATGTTATCCCAGGTGCCTAACACTGTTACCATGTTATCCCAGGTGCCTAGCACTGTTACCATGTTATCCCAGGTGTCTCCAGGTAGTTGGTGCCTAACACTGTTACCATGTTATCCCAGGTGTCTCCAGGTAGTTGGTACCTAACACTGTTACCATGTTATCCCAGGTGTCTCCAGGTAGTTGGTGCCTAACACTGTTACCATGTTATCCCAGGTGTCTCCAGGTAGTTGGTGCCTAAAACTGTTACCATGTTATCCCAGGTGTCTCCAGGTAGTTGGTGCCTAACACTGCTACCATGTTATCCCAGGTGTCTCCAGGTAGTTGATGCCTAACACTGTTACCATGTTATCCCAGGTGTCTCCAGGTAGTTGGTGCCTAACACTGTTACCATGTTATCCCAGGTGTCTCCAGGTAGTTGGTGCCTAACACTGTTACCATGTTATCCCAGGTGCCTAACACTGCTACCATGTTATCCCAGGTGTCTCCAGGTAGTTGGTACCTAACACTGCTACCATGTTATCCCAGGTGTCTCCAGGTAGTTGGTGCCTAACACTGCTACCATGTTATCCCAGGTGTCTCCAGGTAGTTGGTACCTAACACTGCTACCATGTTATCCCAGGTGTCTCCAGGTAGTTGGTGCCTAAAACTGTTACCATGTTATCCCAGGTGTCTCCAGGTAGTTGGTACCTAACACTGTTACCATGTTATCCCAGGTGTCTCCAGGTAGTTGGTGCCTAATACTGTTACCATGTTATCCCAGGTGTCTCAAGGTAGTTGGTGCCTAACACTGTTACCATGTTATCCCAGGTGTCTCCAGGTAGTTGGTGCCTAACACTGTTACCATGTTATCCCAGGTGTCTCCAGGTAGATGGTACCTAACACTGTTACCATGTTATCCCAGGTGTCTCCAGGTAGTTGGTACCTAACACTGCTACCATGTTATCCCAGGTGTCTCCAGGTAGTTGGTGCCTAACACTGTTACCATGTTATCCCAGGTGTCTCCAGGTAGTTGGTGCCTAACACTGTTACCATGTTATCCCAGGTGTCTCCAGGTAGTTGGTACCTAACACTGTTACCATGTTATCCCAGGTGTCTCCAGGTAGTTGGTGCCTAACACTGTTACCATGTTATCCCAGGTGTCTCCAGGTAGTTGGTACCTAACACTGCTACCATGTTATTCCAGGTGTCGCCAGGTAGTTGGTGCCTAGCACTGTTACCATGTTATCCCAGGTGTCTCCAGGTAGTTGGTACCTAACACTGCTACCATGTTATCCCAGGTGTCTCCAGGTAGTTGGTACCTAACACTGCTACCATGTTATCCCAGGTGTCTCCAGGTAGTTGGTGCCTAACACTGTTACCATGTTATCCCAGGTGTCTCCAGGTAGTTGGTGCCTAAAACTGTTACCATGTTATCCCACTGTTACCATGTTATCCCAGGTGCCTAACACTGCTACCATGTTATCCCAGGTGTCTCCAGGTAGTTGGTGCCTAACACTGCTACCATGTTATCCCAGGTGTCTCCAGGTAGTTGGTGCCTAACACTGTTACCATGTTATCCCAGGTGTCTCCAGGTAGTTGGTGCCTAACACTGCTACCATGTTATCCCAGGTGTCTCCAGGTAGTTGGTACCTAACACTGCTACCATGTTATTCCAGGTGTCGCCAGGTAGTTGGTGCCTAGCACTGTTACCATGTTATCCCAGGTGTCTCCAGGTAGTTGGTACCTAACACTGCTACCATGTTATCCCAGGTGTCTCCAGGTAGTTGGTACCTAACACTGCTACCATGTTATCCCAGGTGTCTCCAGGTAGTTGGTGCCTAACACTGTTACCATGTTATCCCAGGTGTCTCCAGGTAGTTGGTGCCTAAAACTGTTACCATGTTATCCCAGGTGCCTAACACTGCTACCATGTTATCCCAGGTGTCTCCAGGTAGTTGGTGCCTAACACTGCTACCATGTTATCCCAGGTGTCTCCAGGTAGTTGGTGCCTAACACTGTTACCATGTTATCCCAGGTGTCTCCAGGTAGTTGGTGCCTAACACTGTTACCATGTTATCCCAGGTGCCTAAAACTGTTACCATGTTATCCCAGGTGTCTCCAGGTAGTTGGTACCTAACACTGCTACTATGTTTTCCCAGGTGTCTCCAGGTAGTTGGTACCAAGCACTGTTACCATGTTATCCCAGGTGCCTAGCACTGTTACCATGTTATCCCAGGTGTATCCAGGTAGTTGGTGCCTAACACTGTTACCATGTTATCCCAGGTGCCTAACACTGTTACCATGTTATCCCAGGTGCCTAACACTGTTACCATGTTATCCCAGGTGTCTCCAGGTAGTTGGTGCCTAACACTGTTACCATGTTATCCCAGGTGTCTCCAGGTAGTTGGTGCCTAAAACTGTTACCATGTTATCCCAGGTGTCTCCAGGTAGTTGGTGCCTAACACTGCTACCATGTTATCCCAGGTGTCTCCAGGTAGTTGGTGCCTAATACTGTTACCATGTTATCCCAGGTGTCTCCAGGTAGTTGGTGCCTAACACTGTTACCATGTTATCCCAGGTGTCTCCAGGAAGTTGGTGCCTAACACTGTTACCATGTTATCCCAGGTGTCTCCAGGTAGTTGGTGCCTAGCACTGTCACCATGTTATCCCAGGTGTCGCCAGGTAGTTGGTGCCTAGCACTGTTACCATGTTATCCCAGGTGTCTCCAGGTAGTTGGTACCTAACACTGCTACCATGTTATCCCAGGTGTTGCCAGGTAGTTGGTGCCTAGCACTGTTACCATGTTATCCCAGGTGTCTCCAGGTAGTTGGTACTTAACACTGCTACCATGTTATCCCAGGTGTCTCCAGGTAGTTGGTACCTAACACTGCTACCATGTTATCCCAGGTGTCTCCAGGTAGTTGGTGCCTAACACTGTTACCATGTTATCCCAGGTGTCTCCAGGTAGTTGGTGCCTAAAACTGTTACCATGTTATCCCAGGTGCCTAAAACTGTTACCATGTTATCCCAGGTGTCTCCAGGTAGTTGGTACCTAACACTGCTACCATGTTATCCCAGGTGCCTAATACTGTTACCATGTTATCCCAGGTGCCTAGCACTGTTACCATGTTATCCCAGGTGTATCCAGGTAGTTGGTGCCTAACACTGTTACCATGTTATCCCAGGTGCCTAATACTGTTACCATGTTATCCCAGGTGTCTCCAGGTAGATGGTGCCTAACACTGTTACCATGTTATCCCAGGTGTCTCCAGGTAGTTGGTGCCTAAAACTGTTACCATGTTATCCCAGGTGCCTAACACTGCTACCATGTTATCCCAGGTGTCTCCAGGTAGTTGGTGCCTAACACTGCTACCATGTTATCCCAGGTGTCTCCAGGTAGTTGGTGCCTAACACTGTTACCATGTTATCCCAGGTGTCTCCAGGTAGTTGGTGCCTAGCACTGTTATCATGTTATCCCAGGTGTCGCCAGGTAGTTGGTGCCTAGCACTGTTACCATGTTATCCCAGGTGTCTCCAGGTAGTTGGTACCTAACACTGCTACCATGTTATTCCAGGTGTCGCCAGGTAGTTGGTGCCTAGCACTGTTACCATGTTATCCCAGGTGTCTCCAGGTAGTTGGTACCTAACACTGCTACCATGTTATCCCAGGTGTCTCCAGGTAGTTGGTACCTAACACTGCTACCATGTTATCCCAGGTGTCTCCAGGTAGTTGGTGCCTAACACTGTTACCATGTTATCCCAGGTGTCTCCAGGTAGTTGGTGCCTAAAACTGTTACCATGTTATCCCAGGTGCCTAACACTGCTACCATGTTATCCCAGGTGTCTCCAGGTAGTTGGTGCCTAACACTGCTACCATGTTATCCCAGGTGTCTCCAGGTAGTTGGTGCCTAACACTGTTACCATGTTATCCCAGGTGTCTCCAGGTAGTTGGTGCCTAACACTGTTACCATGTTATCCCAGGTGCCTAAAACTGTTACCATGTTATCCCAGGTGTCTCCAGGTAGTTGGTGCCTAGCACTGTTACCATGTTATCCCAGGTGTCGCCAGGTAGTTGGTGCCTAGCACTGTTACCATGTTATCCCAGGTGTCTCCAGGTAGTTGGTACCTAACACTACTACCATGTTATTCCAGGTGTCGCCAGGTAGTTGGTGCCTAGCACTGTTACCATGTTATCCCAGGTGTCTCCAGGTAGTTGGTACCTAACACTGCTACCATGTTATCCCAGGTGTCTCCAGGTAGTTGGTACCTAACACTGCTACCATGTTATCCCAGGTGTCTCCAGGTAGTTGGTGCCTAACACTGTTACCATGTTATCCCAGGTGTCTCCAGGTAGTTGGTGCCTAAAACTGTTACCATGTTATCCCAGGTGCCTAACACTGCTACCATGTTATCCCAGGTGTCTCCAGGTAGTTGGTGCCTAACACTGCTACCATGTTATCCCAGGTGTCTCCAGGTAGTTGGTGCCTAACACTGTTACCATGTTATCCCAGGTGCCTAAAACTGTTACCATGTTATCCCAGGTGTCTCCAGGTAGTTGGTACCTAACACTGCTACTTTGTTATCCCAGGTGCCTAGCACTGTTACCATGTTATCCCAGGTGTATCCAGGTAGTTGGTGCCTAACACTGTTACCATGTTATCCCAGGTGCCTAACACTGTTACCATGTTATCCCAGGTGCCTAACACTGTTACCATGTTATCCCAGGTGTCTCCAGGTAGTTGGTGCCTAACACTGTTACCATGTTATCCCAGGTGCCTAACACTGTTACCATGTTATCCCAGGTGCCTAACACTGTTACCATGTTATCCCAGGTGTCTCCAGGTAGTTGGTGCCTAACACTGTTACCATGTTATCCCAGGTGTCTCCAGGTGGTTGGTGCCTAAAACTGTTACCATGTTATCCCAGGTGTCTCCAGGAAGTTGGTGCCTAACACTGTTACCATGTTATCCCAGGTGTCTCCAGGTAGTTGGTGCCTAGCACTGTTACCATGTTATCCCAGGTGTCGCCAGGTAGTTGGTGCCTAGCACTGTTACCATGTTATCCCAGGTGTCTCCAGGTAGTTGGTACCTAACACTGCTACCATGTTATCCCAGGTGTCGCCAGGTAGTTGGTGCCTAGCACTGTTACCATGTTATCCCAGGTGTCTCCAGGTAGTTGGTACCTAACACTGCTACCATGTTATCCCAGGTGTCTCCAGGTAGTTGGTACCTAACACTGCTACCATGTTATCCCAGGTGTCTCCAGGTAGTTGGTGCCTAACACTGTTACCATGTTATCCCAGGTGTCTCCAGGTAGTTGGTGCCTAAAACTGTTACCATGTTATCCCAGGTGCCTAACACTGCTACCATGTTATCCCAGGTGTCTCCAGGTAGTTGGTGCCTAACACTGCTACCATGTTATCCCAGGTGTCTCCAGGTAGTTGGTGCCTAACACTGTTACCATGTTATCCCAGGTGTCTCCAGGTAGTTGGTGCCTAAAACTGTTACCATGTTATCCCAGGTGTATCCAGGTAGTTGGTGCCTAACACTGTTACCATGTTATCCCAGGTGCCTAATACTGTTACCATGTTATCCCAGGTGCCTAGCACTGTTACCATGTTATCCCAGGTGCCTAGCACTGTTACCATGTTATCCCAGGTGTATCCAGGTAGTTGGTGCCTAAAACTGTTACCATGTTATCCCAGGTGTCTCCAGGTAGTTGGTGCCTAACACTGTTACCATGTTATCCCAGGTGTCTCCAGGTAGTTGGTACCTAACACTGCTACCATGTTATCCCAGGTGTCTCCAGGTAGTTGGTACCTAACACTGCTACCATGTTATCCCAGGTGGCTCCAGGTAGTTGGTACCTAACACTGCTACCATGTTATCCCAGGTGTCTCCAGGTAGTTGGTGCCTAACACTGTTACCATGTTATCCCAGGTGTCTCCAGGTAGTTGGTGCCTAAAACTGTTACCATGTTATCCCAGGTGCCTAACACTGCTACCATGTTATCCCAGGTGTCTCCAGGTAGTTGGTGCCTAACACTGCTACCATGTTATCCCAGGTGTCTCCAGGTAGTTGGTCCTAACACTGTTACCATGTTATCCCAGGTGTCTCCAGGTAGTTGGTGCCTAACACTGTTACCATGTTATCCCAGGTGCCTAAAACTGTTACCATGTTATCCCAGGTGTCTCCAGGTAGTTGGTACCTAACACTGCTACTATGTTATCCCAGGTGCCTAGCACTGTTACCATGTTATCCCAGGTGTATCCAGGTAGTTGGTGCCTAACACTGTTACCATGTTATCCCAGGTGCCTAACACTGTTACCATGTTATCCCAGGTGCCTAACACTGTTACCATGTTATCCCAGGTGTCTCCAGGTAGTTGGTGCCTAACACTGCTACCATGTTATCCCAGGTGTCTCCAGGTAGTTGGTGCCTAACACTGCTACCATGTTATCCCAGGTGTCTCCAGGTAGTTGGTGCCTAATACTGTTACCATGTTATCCCAGGTGTCTCCAGGTAGTTGGTGCCTAACACTGTTACCATGTTATCCCAGGTGTCTCCAGGAAGTTGGTGCCTAACACTGTTACCATGTTATCCCAGGTGTCTCCAGGTAGTTGGTGCCTAGCACTGTTACCATGTTATCCCAGGTGTCGCCAGGTAGTTGGTGCCTAGCACTGTTACCATGTTATCCCAGGTGTCTCCAGGTAGTTGGTACCTAACACTGCTACCATGTTATCCCAGGTGTCGCCAGGTAGTTGGTGCCTAGCACTGCTACCATGTTATCCCAGGTGTCTCCAGGTAGTTGGTACCTAACACTGCTACCATGTTATCCCAGGTGTCTCCAGGTAGTTGGTGCCTAACACTGCTACCATGTTATCCCAGGTGTCTCCAGGTAGTTGGTGCCTAACACTGTTACCATGTTATCCCAGGTGTCTCCAGGTAGTTGGTGCCTAATACTGTTACCATGTTATCCCAGGTGTCTCCAGGTAGTTGGTACCTAACACTGTTACCATGTTATCCCAGGTGCCTAAAACTGTTACCATGTTATCCCAGGTGTCTCCAGGTAGTTGGTACCTAACACTGCTACCATGTTATCCCAGGTGCCTAGCACTGTTACCATGATATCCCAGGTGTATCCAGGTAGTTGGTGCCTAACACTGTTACCATGTTATCCCAGGTGCCTAATACTGTTACCATGTTATCCCAGGTGCCTAGCACTGTTACCATGTTATCCCAGGTGTCTCAGGTTGTTGGTGCCTAACACTGTTACCATGTTATCCCAGGTGTCTCCAGGTAGTTGGTGCCTAACACTGCTACCATGTTATCCCAGGTGTCTCCAGGTAGTTGGTGCCTAACACTGCTACCATATTATCCCAGGTGTCTCCAGGTAGTTGGTGCCTAACACTGCTACCATGTTATCCCAGGTGTCTCCAGGTAGTTGGTGCCTAACACTGCTACCATGTTATCCCAGGTGTCTCCAGGTAGTTGGTGCCTAACACTGCTACCATGTTATCCCAGGCAGTTGGTACCTAGCACTGCTACCATGTTATCCCAGGTGTCTCCAGGTAGTTGGTGCCTAACACTGCTACCATGTTATCCCAGGTAGTTGGTGCCTAACACTGCTACCATGTTATCCCAGGTGTCTCCAGGTAGTTGGTGCCTAATACTGTTACCATGTTATCCCAGGTGCCTAAAACTGTTACCATGTTATCCCAGGTGTCTCCAGGTAGTTGGTGCCTAGCACTGTTACCATGTTATCCCAGGTGTATCCAGGTAGTTGGTGCCTAACACTGTTACCATGTTATCCCAGGTGCCTAACACTGTTACCATGTTATCCCAGGTGTCTCCAGGTAGTTGGTGCCTAACACTGTTACCATATTATCCCAGGTGTCTCCAGGTAGTTGGTGCCTAAAACTGTTACCATGTTATCCCAGGTGTCTCCAGGTAGTTGGTGCCTAACACTGCTACCATGTTATCCCAGGTGTCTCCAGGTAGTTGGTGCCTAACACTGTTACCATGTTATCCCAGGTGTCTCCAGGTAGTTGGTGCCTAACACTGTTACCATGTTATCCCAGGTGTCTCCAGGTAGTTGGTGCCTAACACTGTTACCATGTTATCCCAGGTGCCTAACACTGTTACCATGTTATCCCAGGTGTCTAACACTGTTACCATGTTATCCCAGGTGCCTAACACTGCTACCATGTTATCCCAGGTGTCTCCAGGTAGTTGGTGCCTAACACTGCTACCATGTTATCCCAGGTGTCTCCAGGTAGTTGGTGCCTAACACTGTTACCATGTTATCCCAGGTGTCTCCAGGTAGTTGGTGCCTAACACTGCTACCATGTTATCCCAGGTGTCTCCAGGTAGTTGGTACCTAACACTGCTACCATGTTATCCCAGGTGTCTCCAGGTAGTTGGTGCCTAACACTGTTACCATGTTATCCCAGGTGTCTCCAGGTAGTTGGTACCTAACACTGTTACCATGTTATCCCAGGTGTCTCCAGGTAGTTGGTGCCTAACACTGCTACCATGTTATCCCAGGTGTCTCCAGGTAGTTGGTACCTAACACTGCTACCATGTTATCCCAGGTGTCTCCAGGTAGTTGGTGCCTAACACTGTTACCATGTTATCCCAGGTGTCTCCAGGTAGTTGGTGCCTAACACTGTTACCATGTTATCCCAGGTGTCTCCAGGTAGTTGGTGCCTAACACTGTTACCATGTTATCCCAGGTGTCTCCAGGTAGTTGGTGCCTAACACTGTTACCATGTTATCCCAGGTGCCTAACACTGCTACCATGTTATCCCAGGTGTCTCCAGGTAGTTGGTGCCTAACACTGTTACCATGTTATCCCAGGTGTCTCCAGGTAGTTGGTGCCTAACACTGCTACCATGTTATCCCAGGTGTCTCCAGGTAGTTGGTACCTAACACTGCTACCATGTTATCCCAGGTGCCTAGCACTGTTACCATGTTATCCCAGGTGTCTCCAGGTAGTTGGTGCCTAACACTGTTACCATGTTATCCCAGGTGTCTCCAGGTAGTTGGTGCCTAACACTGTTACCATGTTATCCCAGGTGCCTAATACTGTTACCATGTTATCCCAGGTGTCTCCAGGTAGTTGGTGCCTAACACTGTTACCATGTTATCCCAGGTGTCTCCAGGTAGTTGGTGCCTAGCACTGTTACCATGTTATTCCAGGTGTATCCAGGTAGTTGGTGCCTAACACTGTTACCATGTTATCCCAGGTGCCTAATACTGTTACCATGTTATCCCAGGTGCCTAGCACTGTTACCATGTTATCCCAGGTGTATCCAGGTAGTTGGTGCCTAACACTGCTACCATGTTATCCCAGGTGCCTAACACTGTTACCATGTTATCCCAGGTGCCTAACACTGTTACCATGTTATCCCAGGTGTATCCAGGTAGTTGGTGCCTAACACTGTTACCATGTTATCCCAGGTGTCTCCAGGTAGTTGGTGCCTAACACTGTTACCATGTTATCCCAGGTGTCTCCAGGTAGTTGGTGCCTAACACTGCTACCATGTTATCCCAGGTGTCTCCAGGTAGTTGGTGCCTAACACTGTTACCATGTTATCCCAGGTGTCTCCAGGTAGTTGGTGCCTAAAACTGTTACCATGTTATCCCAGGTGTCTCCAGGTAGTTGGTGCCTAACACTGCTACCATGTTATCCCAGGTGTCTCCAGGTAGTTGGTGCCTAATACTGTTACCATGTTATCCCAGGTGTCTCCAGGTAGTTGGTACCTAACACTGTTACCATGTTATCCCAGGTGTCTCCAGGTAGTTGGTACCTAACACTGCTACCATGTTATCCCAGGTGCCTAACACTGTTACCATGTTATCCCAGGTGTCTCCAGGTAGTTGGTGCCTAACACTGTTACCATGTTATCCCAGGTGTCTCCAGGTAGTTGGTGCCTAACACTGTTACCATGTTATCCCAGGTGTCTACAGGTAGTTGGTGCCTAACACTGTTACCATGTTATCCAAGGTGCCTAACACTGCTACCATGTTATCCCAGGTGTCTCCAGGTAGTTGGTGCCTAACACTGCTACCATGTTATCCCAGGTGTCTCCAGGTAGTTGGTGCCTAACACTGTTACCATGTTATCCCAGGTGTCTCCAGGTAGTTGGTGCCTAATACTGTTACCATGTTATCCCAGGTGCCTAAAACTGTTACCATGTTATCCCAGGTGTCTCCAGGTAGTTGGTGCCTAACACTGCTACCATGTTATCCCAGGTGTCTCCAGGTAGTTGGTGCCTAACACTGTTACCATGTTATCCCAGGTGTCTCCAGGTAGTTGGTGCCTAATACTGTTACCATGTTATCCCAGGTGTCTCCAGGTAGTTGGTGCCTAACACTGCTACCATGTTATCCCAGGTGTCTCCAGGTAGTTGGTGCCTAACACTGCTACCATGTTATCCCAGGTGCCTAAAACTGCTACCATGTTATCCCAGGTGCCTAGCACTGTTACCATGTTATCCCAGGTGTATCCAGGTAGTTGGTGCCTAACACTGTTACCATGTTATCCCAGGTGCCTAATACTGTTACCATGTTATCCCAGGTGCCTAGCACTGTTACCATGTTATCCCAGGTGTATCCAGGTAGTTGGTGCCTAACACTGTTACCATGTTATCTCAGGTGCCTAACACTGTTACCATGTTATCCCAGGTGCCTAACACTGCTACCATGTTATCCCAGGTGTCTCCAGGTAGTTGGTGCCTAACACTGCTACCATGTTATCCCAGGTGTCTCCAGGTAGTTGGTGCCTAACACTGCTACCATGTTATCCCAGGTGCCTAATACTGTTACCATGTTATCCCAGGTGTCTCCAGGTAGTTGGTGCCTAGCACTGCTACCATGTTATCCCAGGTGTCTCCAGGTAGTTGGTGCCTAACACTGTTACCATGTTATCCCAGGTGTCTCCAGGTAGTTGGTGCCTAACACTGTTACCATGTTATCCCAGGTGTCTCCAGGTAGTTGGTGCCTAACACTGCTACCATGTTATCCCAGGTGTCTCCGGGTAGTTGGTGCCTAACACTGTTACCATGGTATCCCAGGTGTCTCCAGGTAGTTGGTGCCTAACACTGCTACCATGTTATCCCAGGTGTCTCCAGGTAGTTGGTGCCTAACACTGTTACCATGTTATCCCAGGTGTCTCCAGGTAGTTGGTGCCTAACACTGCTACCATGTTATCCCAGGTGTCTCCAGTTAGTTGGTACCTAACACTGCTACCATGTTATCCCAGGTGTCTCCAGGTAGTTGGTGCCTAACACTGTTACCATGTTATCCCAGGTGTCTCCAGGTAGTTGGTGCCTAACACTGCTACCATGTTATCCCAGGTAGTTGGTGCCTAACACTGCTACCATGTTATCCCAGGTGTCTCCAGGTAGTTGGTACCTAACACTGCTACCATGTTATCCCAGGTGCCTAACACTGTTACCATGTTATCCCAGGTGTCTCCAGGTAGTTGGTACCTAACACTGTTACCATGTTATCCCAGGTGTCTCCAGGTAGTTGGTGCCTAAGACTGTTACCATGTTATCCCAGGTGTCTCCAGGTAGTTGGTGCCTAACACTGTTACCATGTTATCCCAGGTGTCTCCAGGTAGTTGGTGCCTAACACTGCTACCATGTTATCCCAGGTGTCTCCAGGTAGTTGGTACCTAACACTGCTACCATGTTATCCCAGGTGCCTAACACTGTTACCATGTTATCCCAGGTGTCTCCAGGTAGTTGGTACCTAACACTGTTACCATGTTATCCCAGGTGTCTCCAGGTAGTTGGTGCCTAAGACTGTTACCATGTTATCCCAGGTGTCTCCAGGTAGTTGGTGCCTAACACTGTTACCATGTTATCCCAGGTGTCTCCAGGTAGTTGGTGCCTAACACTGCTACCATGTTATCCCAGGTGTCTCCAGGTAGTTGGTGCCTAAAACTGTTACCATGTTATCCCAGGTGTCTCCAGGTAGTTGGTGCCTAACACTGTTACCATGTTATCCCAGGTGTCTCCAGGTAGTTGGTGCCTAAAACTGTTACCATGTTATCCCAGGTGCCTAATACTGTTACCATGTTATCCCAGGTGTCTCCAGGTAGTTGGTACCTAAAACTGTTACCATGTTATCCCAGGTGTCTCCAGGTAGTTGGTACCTAACACTGTTACCATGTTATCCCAGGTGTCTCCAGGTAGTTGGTGCCTAACACTGTTACCATGTTATCCCAGGTGCCTAACACTGTTACCATGTTATCCCAGGTGTCTCCAGGTAGATGGTACCTAACACTGTTACCATGTTATCCCAGGTGTCTCCAGGTAGTTGGTGCCTAACACTGTTACCATGTTATCCCAGGTGTCTCCAGGTAGTTGGTGCCTAACACTGTTGCCATGTTATCCCAGGTGTCTCCAGGTAGTTGGTGCCTAAAACTGTTACCATGTTATCCCAGGTGTCTCCAGGTAGTTGGTGCCTAGCACTGCTACCATGTTATCCCAGGTGTCTCCAGGTAGTTGGTGCCCAACACTGTTACCATGTTATCCCAGGTGCCTAACACTGCTACCATGTTATCCCAGGTGCCTAGCACTGTTACCATGTTATCCCAGGTGTCTCCAGGTAGTTGGTGCCTAACACTGCTACCATGTTATCCCAGGTGTCTCCAGGTAGTTGGTGCCTAATACTGTTACCATGTTATCCCAGGTGTCTCCAGGTAGTTGGTGCCTAACACTGTTACCATGTTATCCCAGGTGTCTCCAGGTAGTTGGTGCCTAACACTGCTACCATGTTATCCCAGGTGCCTAACACTGCTACCATGTTATCCCAGGTGTCTCCAGGTAGTTGGTGCCTAACACTGTTACCATGTTATCCCAGGTGTCTCCAGGTAGTTGGTGCCTAACACTGCTACCATGTTATCCCAGGTGTCTCCAGGTAGTTGGTGTCTAGCACTGCTACCATGTTATCCCAGGTGTCTCCAGGTAGTTGGTACCTAACACTGCTACCATGTTATCCCAGGTGTCTCCAGGTAGTTGGTACCTAACACTGTTACCATGTTATCCCAGGTGTCTCCAGGTAGTTGGTGCCTAGCACTGCTACCATGTTATCCCAGGTGTCTCCAGGTAGTTGGTGCCCAACACTGTTACCATGTTATCCCAGGTGCCTAACGCTGCTACCATGTTATCCCAGGTGCCTAGCACTGTTACCATGTTATCCCAGGTGTCTCCAGGTAGTTGGTGCCTAACACTGCTACCATGTTATCCCAGGTGTCTCCAGGTAGTTGGTGCCTAATACTGTTACCATGTTATCCCAGGTGTCTCCAGGTAGTTGGTGCCTAACACTGTTACCATGTTATCCCAGGTGTCTCCAGGTAGTTGGTGCCTAACACTGCTACCATGTTATCCCAGGTGCCTAACACTGCTACCATGTTATCCCAGGTGTCTCCAGGTAGTTGGTGCCTAACACTGTTACCATGTTATCCCAGGTGTCTCCAGGTAGTTGGTGCCTAACACTGCTACCATGTTATCCCAGGTGTCTCCAGGTAGTTGGTGTCTAGCACTGCTACCATGTTATCCCAGGTGTCTCCAGGTAGTTGGTACCTAACACTGCTACCATGTTATCCCAGGTGTCTCCAGGTAGTTGGTACCTAACACTGTTACCATGTTATCCCAGGTGTCTCCAGGTAGTTGTTGATTTAGCTCATGCTTCCTTTCATTTCTCTTCTCTTCTTCTGTTGCTCCTGGGGGGAGTATCTCTTCTCTTCTTCCGTTGCTCCTGGGGGGAATATCTCGTCTCTTCTTCTGTTGCTCCTTGGGGGAGTATTCTCTTCTCTTCTTCTGTTGCTCCTGGGGGGAGTATTCTCTTCTCTTCTTCTGTTGCTCCTGGGGGGAGTATTCTCTTCTCTTCTTCTGTTGCTCCTGGGGGAATATCTCCTCTCTTCTTCTGTTGCTCCTGGGGGGAGTATCTCTTCTCTTCTTCTGTTGCTCCTTGGGGGAGTATCTCTTCTCTTCTTCTGTTGCTCCTGGGAGGACTATTCTCTTCTCTTCTTCTTTTGCTTCTGGGGGGAGTATTCTCTTCTCTTCTTCTGTTGCTCCTGGAGGGGGTATTTTGGTTCAGTATGTTTACCATTTGTTGTTTGGCTCACAATCAGAGGAGATATGTCACCAGGACACTTGGGCATTGTAGATATTTTGGGGGAGAAAATAGTCAAAAAGTTTCCCCCAGTAAGATGCAATTATACCCGGAGCTCCTTTAAGTATTTGGGTCATGACTTTACTTCTGGGGGTCGCGCCCTCTCCAAAGATAGACTAGAGGCAATTCATTAGTTCAACCGCTGCAGGATTGTTTTTATGGGAGAAAAATGGAGGCGAGTGAAGTTGTGGTGAGACTGATGAGATGTTCTGATATTCTACAAGGATTTATTTTTAAACTTTTTAACTACTTTTAAAAAATGTAGATGTTCCAAAGGTCTGCGGCTTGTAGGCTATGTGTGGCAGCCAGGAGATGCTAAATATGTTTATGTTAATTACAGGGTCAATTACCGTGAGACGGACAGTTATTTGTTATTTGATTGACAATCGCCTGCTGACGAAATTCCGTTACCGCCACAGCCCTAGTAATGACATCGTTGCTTTGCAGATGCATCAGAGGATGGTTGGATGAGTGGAGCAGACCAGCCACAACCTTGTGTACTTTCAAATTCCTTACGAAATTGTCAAGACCATGTGTCAAAAATAGGGACAGTGGATCTTGTACATAATATTGGTGTACAGTAGGTTGTACTGTGTTCACAGAAAAATGATCTTGGTGGTGTGGTTGTACAATGTTTGATTTGCATGAAAAACAATGTTGAACCAAACTCTGACAACAAAATGGATTAAACTAATTGGTGAAACAAGTCTGACATGGGTAAAGGTGCTTCCCGTTAGGCAGATACCACACAGTCACCGGTCTCTCTCCACACGAGGCGCTGACTGGCCTCCCCATGAGAATGACTAATTCACCTTTTCCCCAGAACAGGTTGTCCTTGCAAGGAATGGAGGAAGACATCAATCAATCAATCAAGTTTATTTTATATAGCCCTTCGTACATCAGCTAATATCTCAAAGTGCTGTACAGAAACCCAGCCTAAAACCCCAAACAGCAAGCAATGCAGGTGTAGAAGCACGGTGGCTAGGAAAAACTCCCTAGAAAGGCCAAAACCTAGGAAGAAACCTAGAGAGGAACCAGGCTATGAACCAGGCTCTGGTGACATTTCAACATGGCTGACGTTTTACCTGTCCCCAACCGATTGTGTTCTTTGTTTTTTGTTTATTTGCGTTGTTTGTAACTTATTTTTTTATTTATTTTGTACATAATGTTGCCACTACCGTCTCTTATGACAAAAAATAACTTCTGGACATCAGGACTGCAATTACTCACCAGGACTGGCAGAATCATTTTTTTCCTTTAACGAGTCTGACGAGCCCGATGCGAACGATATACTGCTCTCTCGGGAACAGGCCCAGATCCCCCGTGATTTGCGTGAAAGGAGGCGGAGAAAAAGGGTCCAGAGGGCGGGCTGCCTTCTGAGAATTCGTAGGCGATCGAATAAACCCCCCACTTCCTTCCATTCTGCTAGCAAACGTGCAATCTTTGGAGAATAAAATCGATGACCTACGTGGAAGATTAAACTACCAACGGGACATTCAAAACTGTAACATCTTATGCTTCACGGAGTCGTGGCTGAACGACGACACCATCAACATACAGCTGGCTGGTTATACGCTGCACCGGCAGGCTGTGACACTATCAACATACAGCTGGCTGGTTATACGCTGCACCGGCCGGATAGAACAGCGGCATCTGGTAAGACAAGGGGCGGCGGACTATGTATTTATGTAAATAACAGCTAGTGCACGATATCTAAGGAAGTCTCGAGCTATCTCATTGATAAGCTGTGGACCACACTATCTACCTAGAGAGTTTTCATCTGTATTTGTCTTAGCTGTTTACATACCACCACAGTCAGAGGCTGGCACTAAGACAGCATTGAATGAGCTGTATTCCGCCATAAGCAAACAAGAAAACGCTCACCCGGAGGCGGCAATCCTAGTAGCCAGGGACTTTAATGCAGGGAAACTTAAATCCGTTTTACCAGATTTCTATCAGCATGTTAAATGTGCAACCAGAGGGAAAAAACTCTGGGCCACCTATACTCCACACACAGAGACGTGTACAAAGCTCTCTCTCACCATCCATTTGGAAAATCTGACCATAATTCTATCCTCCTGATTCCTGCTTACAAGCAAAAATTAAAGCAGGAAGCACCAGTGACTAGATCAATAAAAAAAGTGGTCAGATGAAGAAGATGCTAAGATACAGGACTGTTTTTCTAGCAGAGACTGGGATATTTTCTGGGATTCCTCCGATGGCATTGAGGAGTACACCACATCAGTCATTGGCTTCATCAATAAGTGCATCGATGATGTCATCTCCAAAGTGACCGTACGTACATACCCCAACCAAAAGCCATTTTTTACAGGCAACATCCACACTGAGCTAAAGGCTAGAGCTGCCGCTGTCAAGGTGCGGGACTCTAACCCGGAAGCTTATAAGGAATCCCACTATGCCCTCCGACGAACCATCAAACAGGCAAAGCATCAATAGAGTACTAAGATCGAATCGTACTACACCGGCTCTAACGCTCGTCGGATGTGGCAGGGCCTGCAAACCATTACAGACTACAAAGGGAAGCACAGCCGAGAGCTGCTCAGTGACACGAGCCTACCAGGCGAGCTAAACTACTTCTATGCTCGCTTCGAGGGAAATAACACTGAAACATTCATGAGCGCACCAGCTGTTCCAGAAGACTGTGATCACGCTCTCCACAGCCGATGTGAGTAAAACCTAACCTCTTAGTGATCCCTTCACGCGCCAATCGCTTTAGAGGGATCGATTTGACAACATCCAGTGAAATTGCAGAGCGCCAAATTCAAACTACAAGAATTTACATACCACCCCAACTGATCCACAGATCTCAATCGCACTCCACACTGCCCTTTCCCAACTGCACAAAATTAACACCCATGTGAGAATGTTGTTCATTGACTACAGCTCAGCGTTCAACACCATAGTGCCCACAAAGCTCATCAATAAGCTAAGGACCCTGGGACTAAACACCTCCCTCTGAAACTGGATCCCGGACTTCCTGACGGGCCGGCCCAGGTGGTTAAGGGTAGGCAACAACACATCTGCCACGCTGATCCTCAACACAGGGGCCCCTCAGGGGTGCGTACTTAGTCCCCTCCTGTACTCCCTGTTCACCCACGACTGTGTGGCCAAGCATGACTCCAACACCATCATTAAGTTTGCTGATGACACAACAATGGTAGGCCTGATCACCGACAACGATGAGACAGCCTATAGGGAGGAGGTCAGAGACCTGGCAGTGTGGTGCCAGGACAACAACCTTTCCCTCAACATGAGCAAGACAAAGGAGATGATCATGGACTACAGGAAAAAGAGGACCGAGCACGTCCCCATTCTCATCGACGAGGCTGCAGTGGAGCAAGTTAAGAGCTTCATGTTCCTTGGTGTTCACAGCACCAACAAACGAACATGGTCCAAGCACACCTTGACAGTCGTGAAGAGGGCACGACAAAACCTATTCCACCTCAGCAGACAGAAAATATTTGGCATGGGTCCTCAGATCCTCAAAAGGTTCTACAGCTGCACCATCGAGAGCATCCTGACTGGTTGCATCACTGCCTGGAGAGGGTAGTGCGAACCATGGGGCCAAGCTTCCTGCCATCCAGGACCTCTTTATCAGAGGAAGGCCCTAAAAATTGTCAAAGACTCCAGCCACACTAGTCATAGAGATGCGTCGCGCTGCATGAGGCAAATGGTGGTCACACCAGATACTGACTGGTTCTCTGATCCACGCCCCCAATTTTTTTTTAAGGTATCTTTGACCAACAGATGCATATCTGTATGTGAAATCCATAGATTATTATTTATTTAAATTGACTGATTTCCTTATATGAACTGTAACTCAGTCAAATGTTAGAAATTCTTGCATTTTGCGTTTATATTTTTGTTGCTGTGGATGCTGACCATACTGTATTGTCCCTCCAGTTTCATTGACGGTGACCATACTGTAGTGTCCTTCCAGTTTCATTGACGGTGACCATACTGCAGTGTCCCTCTAGTTTAATTGACGGTGACCATACTGCAGTGTCCCTCCAGTTTCATTGACGGTGACCATACTGTAGTGTCCCTCCAGTTTCATTGAAGGTTCTCCCTCATGTTAGATGACATTAAATACCTCATTATCAGAGTACACGTCGTCTGATGTTGAAATTAACAGGGTATCACGAGTGTTGCAGTCTACCACCAACTAGAATAAGGTGAATGCACCAATTTGTAAGTCGCTCTGGATAAGAGCGTCTGCTAAATGACTTAAATGTAAATGTAAATGTAGAAAACAGACAACAAAAGCTTCAGGACTTCAGTCTAATATATGTTACATATTACCACGGGCTGAGTTTAGACAGGCAGCCCAATATTTTTTCCACTAATTGGTCTTTTGACCAATCACATCAGATCTTTTCACATTAGATATTTTTTCAAAAGCCGATTGGTCAAAAGACCAATTAGTGGAAAAAATATTGGGCTGCCTGTCTAAACGCAGCCCATGTGACATCGAACACATCTATTTCAAGTAACCAGTAATTGAAAGCACTTCACATGACAAGTAATTGTTACTCAAATTGGTGTGAATGAAAGCAGATGTCCAAATGGAATCGTTGGACGGTTTACCTCATCAGAGATGACATCATCCACAGGCTGAACATTTCACATGATTTGTAGGAGGTAAAAAAAAATGTACGAACAGCCCCCCCCCCAAAAAACCTTGCTGAATACCCCAAAAAATGTCACAAAATGTCATCATAGTATATGCACAAACTATTTCGTATGGGAAGCATACTTCATCAAGAACAATTGAGGGATTGAAGAACAGTAAAATAAGATTTGATTGAGCAGAGTTTTCTACCCACATCCATTGAGCTACCAAACCGCGAGAGTTTGGACTTCTGTTTTGAAGCCAGAGGATGAGTCCGAGTCATATTTCGCTGTTAATTTAAATATTTTATTTAGATTCAGTTATAAAACGGACTGTTTAATTTTTTATTTAAAGTACTGATTGGAGTATTGTTGCTTCTTGCGTTGTATACTTGTGCTTACTGTGACCGTCACCCTCATATTGGCCAGTGGTGTTAGTATTAGTATTTGGTAGCATTGCCTTTAAATGGTTTAACTTGGGTCAAACATTTCAGGTAGCCTTCCACAAGCTTCCCACAATAAGTTGGGTGGATTTTGGCCCATTCCTTCTGACAGAGCTGGTGTAACTGAGTCCGGTTTGTAAGCCTCCTTACTCGCACATGCTTTTTCAGTTCTGCCCACAAATTTTCTATAGGAATTAAGGTCAGGGCTTTGTGATGGCCACTCCAATACCTTGACTTTGTTGTCCTTAAGCCATTTTGCCACAACTTTGGAAGTATGCTTAGGGTCATTGTCCATTTGGAAGACCCATTTGCGATCAAGCTTTAACTTCCTGACTGATGTCTTGGGATGTTGCTTCAATATATCAACATAACTTTCCTGCCTCATGATGCCATCTATTTTGTGAAGCCACCAGTCCCTCCTGCAGCAAAGCACCCCAACAACATGATGCTGCCACCCCCGTGCTTCACGGTTGGGATGGTGTTCTTCGGCTTGCAAGCATCCCCCTTTTTCCTCCAAACATAACGATAGTCATTATGGTCAAACAGTTCTATTTTTGTTTCAACATACCAGAGGACATTTCTCCAAAAAGTACAATCTTTGTCCCCATGTGCAGTTGTAAACCGTAGTCTGGCTTTTTATGGCGGTTTTGGAGCAGTGGCTTCTTCCTTGCTGAGCGGCCTTTCAGGTTATGTCGATATAGGACTCGTTTTACTGTGGATATAGATACTTTTGTACCTGTTTTCTCCAGCATCTTCACAAGGTCCTTTGCAGTTGTTCTGGGATTGATTTCCACTTTTCGCAACAAAGTACGTTCATCTCTAGGAGACAGAATGTGTCTCCTTCCTGAGGGCTATGATGGCTGCGTGGTCCCATGGTGTTTATACTTGCGTACTATTGTTTGTACAGATGAACGTGGTACCTTCAGGTGTCTGGAAATTGCTCCCAAGGATGAACCAGACTTTTTTGTCTGAGGTCTTATCTAATTTCTTTTGAATTTCCCATGATGTCAAGCAAAGAGGTACCGAGTTTGAAGGTAGGCCTTGAAATACATCCACAGGTACACCTCCAATTGACTCAAATGATGTCAATTAGCCTACAATTTTCCCACCTGTTTAAAGGCACAGGCAACTTAAGTGTATGTAAACTTCTGACCCACTGGAATTGTGATCCAGTGAATTATAAGTGAAATAATCTGTCTGTAAACAATTGTTGGAAAAATGACTTGTGTCATGCAAAGTAGATGTCCTAACCGACTTGCCAAAACTATAGTTTTTTTTACAAGACATTTGTAGAGTGGTTGAAAAACGAGTTAATGACTCCAACCTAAGTGTTTGTAAACTTCTGACTTCAACTGTATATAACTTCCTTAATGTTGCTGGACCCCAGGTAGAGTAGCTGCTGCCGTGGCAGGAACTACTGTGGATGCATTATAAACACAAATGTTAGTGACCATCCCTCTGGCATGATATCTGGTATTGTATTCAAAACGACAATAAGAACAGGATTTAAACAAGGTTTTTATCTACAAATCAAAAAGGTGATGCAAATAACATGAGTCATACAAACTCAAAACTGGTTTTATAAAAAGAAAAAGCAGAGAATATTCTCCATCTGAGCAGAAGAACAGTCTTCAGAAGGAGAATATATTAAATTATGGATACTGCTTCACAAGGACAACAATAAAATAAAAAACAAACTGAATCTGGTCATTTCTGACATCAACCAATAGTGGCGCGGTATAGTATAGGAAACAGGAAGTGTTGTCCGAATGTTTACAAAACAGTAGGGTATCAAGTGCTGGGAGACCTTAGTTGGCATTTGAGGTAGGTGACACTAAAGCACTGCAAAACCAATGTGGCAAACCAGGCTAGACAACAAGGAAAACATATCAGGGGCTTCTAATGCAAACAGATTAAATTAATTTTGGATTGTTTACACCGAACTAAAACATAATCTGTCCATCTTCCAAATCCCTCCCTCCCCCCCCAGCCATGATGTCACGTGTTAAAGCATCACTGCTTCTGTTGCAGTGCCTCCTTGCGTGCAGCGTCCTGTAACAGCTGAGTGTCGACCTCGTCTGCAGGTAGTTGGACGTATCGCACCACAGAGCCTCGGATGAAACAGTTCTTCACCGATAACTGGTGACAGAAGATAACAGAACAGTTCTTCACTGATAACTGGTGACAGAAGATAACAGAACAGTTCTTCACTGATAACTGGTGACAGAAGATAACAGAACAGTTCTTCACTGATAACAGAACAGTTCTTCACTGACAACTGGTGACAGAAGATAAGAGAACAGTTCTTCACTGATAACAGAACAGGTAGCATTAGAAAAACAGGCTGAATTGATTAGAGGAAGAAAAAAAACAGCCAATAATCCCTTATTGATTTATTTCCCAGCATCATCTGTTCTGAAGATCTTGAGATGGTGTTGTGTTACAGTCAACGTCAGAAGCAGAGCTTTTAGTTTAGAAAGGGCTAGTTTCCTAGACACAGATTTCAGCCTAGTCCTGGACTACACAGCACATTCTGAAAGTATTCTGACCCCTTCACATTGATACGTTACAGACTTAATCAAAAATGGAATCAAAAATGTTCCTCAATCTACACACAACACCCCATAAATGACAACGTGGAAAAAAGGTTTAGATATGTTTGCAAATGTTTTATTTTATTATGCAGTGCATGTCAGAGCAAAAAAACAAGCCATGAGGTAGAAGGAATCGAGACAGGATCGTGTCGAGGCACAGATCTGGGGGAAGGGCACTAAAATTTCCACAGCATTGAATGTTCCCAAGAACACAGTGGTCGCCATCATTCATAAATGGAAGAAGTTTGGAAGCCTTAAGACTGAGGAATCAGGGGAAAAGGGCCTTGGTCAGGGAGGTGACCAGCAACCCGATGGTCACTGACAGAGCTCCTCTCTGGAGATGGGAGAACCTTCCAGAAGGGCAACAATCTCTGCAGCACTCCACCAATCAGGTCTTTATGGCAGTGGCCAGAGAAAAAGGCACCTAAAGGACTCTCAGACCATGAGGAACAAGATTCCCTGGTCTGATGAAACCAAGATTGAACTCTTTGGCCTGAATGCCAAGGGTCACATCTGGAGGAAACCTGGCACCATCCCTACGGTGAAGCATGGTGGTGGCAGCAACATGCTGTGGTGATATTTTTTCAGCGGCATGGACTTGTCGACTAGTCAGGATCGAGGCAAAGATGAACAGAGCAAAGTACAGAGAAATCCTTGATGAAAACCTGCTCCAGAGCGCAGGACTTCAGACTGGGGCGAAGGTTCACCTTCCAACAGGACAACGACCCAAAGCACACAGCCAAGACAACGCAGGAGTGGCTTTGGGACAAGTCTCTGAATGTCCTCGAGTGGCCCGGCCATCTCTGGAAAGACCTGAAAATATCTGTGCAGCGATGCTCCCCATCCAACCTGACAGAGCTTGAGAGGATCTGCAGAGAAGAATGGGAGAAACTCCCCAAATACAGGTGTGCCAAACTTGTAGCGTCATACCCAAGAAGACTCAAGGCTGTAATCACTGCCAAAGGTGCTTCAACAAAGTACTGAGTAAAGGGTCTGAATACTTGCTTAAAATGTGATGTTTGAATTTTGAAAAAAATTGACAAAAATCCTAAAAAGAAACCTATTTTTGCTTTGACATTATGGGGTATTGTGTATAGATTGATGAGGGAAAAAACAAAACCAATTTAATCCATTTTAGAATAAGGCTGTAATAATATCAAAATGTGGAAAAAGTCAAGGGGTCTGAATACTTACCCAATGCACTGTAAATAGGGTAAATACAGTATGTCTGGGAAACCAGCCCTATATTGTCCAATGTATGGACAGGACAACTCACCATGTGGGGTCTGAATACTTACCCAATGCACTGTAAATAGGGTAAATACAGTATGTCTGGGAAACCAGCCCTATATTGTCCAATGGATGGACAGGACAACTCACCATGTGGGGTCTGAATACTTACCCAATGCACTGTAAATAGGGTAAATACAGTATGTCTGGGAAACCAGCCCTATATTGTCCAATGGAAGGACAGGACAACTCACCATGTGGGGTCTGAATACTTACCCAATGCACTGTAAATAGGGTAAATACAGTATGTCTGGGAAACAGTGGGTTAACTGCCTGTTCAGGGGCAGAACGACAGATTTGTACCTTGTCAGCTCGGGGATTTGAACTTGCAACCTTCCGGTTACTAGTCCAACGCTCTAACCACTAGGCTACGCTGCCGCCACATATTGTCCAATGGATGGACAGGACAACTCACCATGTGGGGATACTTCTCTGGATCCGTGACACTGATGTCTGTCAGTTTAATGTTCAGGTACTGCAAGAGCAAGAACTACAGTGAGCACAACAACGTATGAGGCCATTTAAAAAGTTGACGAACATGTGGTTTGAGATGGTCTTCTATTCTTACCTGATCAACCGAGTGAAGTGTTCCACAGATGCTGAAAATAGACAAAGATGTGTAACTTGTAAAAATCAACATCTGTCATCTCAAGCTTTCAATTGTGAGGTTTTCAGGGGGGGGCTTCAGGGACTCCATGACAGACAGGTAAGACAAGGACATCCCACCCACATAGTGGACACCACCCACAACCTAGCTAAAAAAAACCAGCGAGCTGCCGCCCTCCAGAAGGAGATACAAGGTCCCACTGTTCAATAATAAAACTGAAGCAGGGCAGACTTCATTCCAACGTTAACCAGGCTGTTGAACAGCGGGACCGAGGACATAACACAGGCTTCTACAGTGGGACTCGCATATGCGCCTAAATATTGTTGCTGTGCGACCTGGAAGTTTAATTTAGGAGCTCCTAGAAAAATGAAACGATTCTAGCTTTAATACCTTAAATAGCTTTCACTGTGCTCCTAAATGTCTTTGCCTGAGTCTATATGTTCTACGTAGGAGAACACGTCCATCCAGAGCCCTGTGACGTGGGCTGACAGTACGTCACCGGGACTACGGGAATATGTGTACGCTCACTTCTTCGTTTTTTAACATTTTAATTGCATGTATTATAACACATTTACATTACATTTAAGTCATTTAGCAGACGCTCTTATCCAGAGCGACTTACAAATTGGTGCATTCACCTAATGACATCCAGTGGAACAGCCACTTTACAATAGTGCATCTACATCTTTTAAGGGGGGGGGGGGGGGCAGAAGGATTGCTTTATCCTATCCTAGGTATTCCTTGAAGAGGTGGGGTTTCAGGTGTCTCCGGAAGGTGGTGATTGACTCCGCTGTCCTGGCGTCGTGAGGGAGTTTGTTCCACCATTGGGGTGCCAGAGCAGCGAACAGTTTTGATTGGGCTGAGCGGGAACTGTACTTCCTCAGTGGTAGGGAGGCGAGCAGGCCAGAGGTGGATGAACGCAGTGCCCTTGTTTGGGTGTAGGGCCTGATCAGAGCCTGAAGGTACTGAGGTGCCGTTCCCCTCACAGCTCCGTAGGCAAGCACCATGGTCTTGTAGCGGATGCGAGCTTCAACTGGAAGCCAGTGGAGAGAGCGGAGGAGCGGGGTGACGTGAGAGAACTTGGGAAGGTTGAACACCAGACGGGCTGCGGCGTTCTGGATGAGTTGTAGGGGTTTGATGGCACAGGCAGGGAGCCCAGCCAACAGCGAGTTGCAGTAATCCAGACGGGAGATGACAAGTGCCTGGATTAGGACCTGCGCCGCTTCCTGTGTGAGGCAGGGTCGTACTCTGCGGATGTTGTAGAGCATGAACCTACAGGAACGGGCCACCGCCTTGATGTTAGTTGAGAACGACAGGGTGTTGTCCAGGATCACGCCAAGGTTCTTAGCGCTCTGGGAGGAGGACACAATGGAGTTGTCAACCGTGATGGCGAGATCATGGAACGGGCAGTCCTTCCCCGGGAGGAAGAGCAGCTCCGTCTTGCCGAGGTTCAGCTTGAGGTGGTGATCCGTCATCCACACTGATATGTCTGCCAGACATGCAGAGATGCGATTCGCCACCTGGTCATCAGAAGGGGGAAAGGAGAAGATTAGTTGTGTGTCGTCTGCATAGCAATGATAGGAGAGACCATGTGAGGTTATGACAGAGCCAAGTGACTTGGTGTATAGCGAGAATAGGAGAGGGCCTAGAACAGAGCCCTGGGGGACACCAGTGGTGAGAGCGCGTGGTGAGGAGACAGATTCTCGCCACGCCACCTGGTAGGAGCGACCTGTCAGGTAGGACGCAATCCAAGCGTGGGCCGCGCCGGAGATGCCCAACTCGGAGAGGGTGGAGAGGAGGATCTGATGGTTCACAGTATCGAAGGCAGCCGATAGGTCTAGAAGGATGAGAGCAGAGGAAAGAGAGTTAGCTTTAGCAGTGCGGAGCGCCTCCGTGATACAGAGAAGAGCAGTCTCAGTTGAGTGACTAGTCTTGAAACCTGACTGATTTGGATCAAGAAGGTCATTCTGAGAGAGATAGCAGGAGAGCTGGCCAAGGACGGCACGTTCAAGAGTTTTGGAGAGAAAAGAAAGAAGGGATACTGGTCTGTAGTTGTTGACATCGGAGGGATCGAGTGTAGGTTTTTTCAGAAGGGGTGCAACTCTCGCTCTCTTGAAGACGGAAGGGACGTAGCCAGCGGTCAGGGATGAGTTGATGAGCGAGGTGAGGTAAGGGAGAAGGTCTCCGGAAATGGTCTGGAGAAGAGAGGAGGGGATAGGGTCAAGCGGGCAGGTTGTTGGGCGGCCGGCCGTCACAAGACGCGAGATTTCATCTGGAGAGAGGGGAGAGAAAGAGGTCAAAGCACAGGGTAGGGCAGTGTGAGCAGAACCAGCGGTGTCGTTTGACTTAGCAAACGAGGATCGGATGTCGTCGACCTTCTTTTCAAAATGGTTGACGAAGTCGTCTGCAGAGAGGGAGGAGGGGGGGGGAGGGGGAGGAGGATTCAGGAGGGAGGAGAAGGTGGCAAAGAGCTTCCTAGGGTTAGAGGCAGATGCTTGGAATTTAGAGTGGTAGAAAGTGGCTTTAGCAGCAGAGACAGAAGAGGAAAATGTAGAGAGGAGGGAGTGAAAGGATGCCAGGTCCGCAGGGAGGCGAGTTTTCCTCCATTTCCGCTCGGCTGCCCGGAGCCCTGTTCTGTGAGCTCGCAATGAGTCGTCGAGCCACGGAGCGGGAGGGGAGGACCGAGCCGGCCTGGAGGATAGGGGACATAGAGAGTCAAAGGATGCAGAAAGGGAGGAGAGGAGGGTTGAGGAGGCAGAATCAGGAGATAGGTTGGAGAAGGTTTGGGCAGAGGGAAGAGATGATAGGATGGAAGAGGAGAGAGTAGCGGGGGAGAGAGAGCGAAGGTTGGGACGGCGCGATACCATCCGAGTAGGGGCAGTGTGGGAAGTGTTGGACGAGAGCGAGAGGGAAAAGGATACAAGGTAGTGGTCGGAGACTTGGAGGGGAGTTGCAATGAGGTTAGTGGAAGAACAGCATCTAGTAAAGATGAGGTCAAGCGTATTGCCTGCCTTGTGAGTAGGGGGGGAAGGTGAGAGGGTGAGGTCAAAAGAGGAGAGGAGTGGAAAGAAGGAGGCAGAGAGGAATGAGTCAAAGGTAGACATGGGGAGGTTAAAGTCACCCAGAACTGTGAGAGGTGAGCCGTCCTCAGGAAAGGAGCTTATCAAGGCATCAAGCTCATTGATGAACTCTCCAAGGGAACCTGGAGGGCGATAAATGATAAGGATGTTAAGCTTGAAAGGGCTGGTAACTGTGACAGCATGGAATTCAAAGGAGGCGATAGACAGATGGGTAAGGGGAGAAAGAGAGAATGACCACTTGGGAGAGATGAGGATCCCGGTGCCACCACCCCGCTGACCAGAAGCTCTCGGGGTGTGCGAGAACACGTGGGCAGACGAAGAGAGAGCAGTAGGAGTAGCAGTGTTATCTGTGGTGAGCCATGTTTCCGTCAGTGCCAAGAAGTCGAGGGACTGGAGGGAGGCATAGGCTGAGATGAGCTCTGCCTTGTTGGCCGCGGATCGGCAGTTCCAGAGGCTACCGGAGACCTGGAACTCCACGTGGGTCGTGCGGGCTGGGACCACCAGGTTAGGGTGGGCGCGGCCACGCGGTGTGAGGCGTTTGTATGGTCTGTGCAGAGAGGAGAGAACAGGGATAGACAGACACATATTTGACAGGCTACAGAAGAGGCTACGCTAAAGCAAAGGAGATTAGAATGACAAGTGGGCTACACGTCTCGAATGTTCAGAAAGTTAAGCTTACGTAGCAAAAAATCAATAAAATTACAAATCTTATTGACTAAAATGATATAGTACTGCTGGCTGGTGAAGTAGCCTGGCTAGCAGTAGCTGCGTTGTTGAAAGTGAAGCTGGCTAGGTGACCTCGACAGTTTCTCTAAATTTCTCTAAACTACACAATTATCATGGATACAAGGACAGCAAAGACAACTAGCTAACACTACGCTAATCAAGTCGTTCCGTTGTAATGTAAGTTTCTACAGTGCTGCTATTCGGTAGAAGTTGGCTAGCTAGCAGTGTTAGCTAGCAGTGTTGGCTAGGTAGGAGGACAGCAGCGCGGCAGGCGAAACTAGCTGGCTAGCTAACCGATAATTACTCAAAGTTACACAATTATCTTAGATACAAAGCTAGCAAAGAAAACTATGTAGCTAGCTAACACTACACAAAACAAGTCGTTCCGTTGTATTGTAATCGTTTCTACAATGCTCTTCGGTGGCAAGCTGGCTAGCTAGCAGTGATGGCTACGTTGCGTTAATTTCGAACGAAAATAGCTCGCTAGCGAACCTCAATAACGACGCAATTATGTTTGATAAAAGACGGCTATGTAGCTAGCTAAGATCAAACAAATCAAACCGTTGTACTGTAATGAAAATGAAAATCAGACCGTTGTACTATAATGAAATGTAATGAAAAGTTATACTACTATTCGGTAGACGGTGGACGTTTGCTAGCTGCTGGGCAGATAGCAGTGGACAACGAGACGACGAAATACGATAATTACGCAGTTATCTTTGATACACAGACGGCTATGTAGCTAGTTAAGAAGAAATTGCTAAGGTTGGACAAATTAAATCGTTGTACTATAATGAAATGTAATGAAAAGTTATAAAAGTTATACTACCTGCAGAGCGAATGCAGAGCGAATGCAAATGCGACCGCTCGCCCCATTGATTGTGTATTTTGTATGCTTCTCACGAAATTAATTTCCATGAAAATTGTATAGGGTGCTGTCTGCCCTCGCAGACAAAAACTAATTTACACCCAAAGACTGTTATACTCCTTTACAAAAACAACCCCCCTTTTCCAATTGGAAAAGTTAGCCAGTAGATCCCACACCTTACGCTTGCACTACAGGGTCTGACACCGCAGAGCAGGCGTGACGATCATTTAAGCAAGCGGCCTGTCCGACCCTGTGGTGCAGCTGTAAGCAAGCGTTCGAGTGGGTCTCAGTGTTGTTGTTGTTTTAGACCAGCCATTTCCAGAGGAACAGAAAGAATAGCGGAAGCCCCAGCATGCACTTCAAGGAGTCGTCACTCGTTGCCACAGCAACAGTCATAAACCCCACCTATTTCTACAATTTCTCTTCTTAAAATGTGACATTAACCCCCCCAAAAAAGACACAGGTAAACTTAATTTAAACCCCAAAATAACATTTTCATTATTATATATATTTTTTTGCATTGCCAATATTTACTGTGGCAACTAGAGGAAACCACTTCAAGGGGCCAGGGTTCAGGTCTGGAAGAAACCACTTGCTCCTACATTCTTGCTTTCTGTACTGCAGTTTAACTGACGTCAAGCCCAGAAAGACCATTTCCATTGATCGCTTCATTGAGAAGACTGATTAGAAAATTGATAAGACACTTTTGTGCACAGAACATCCATTGAATTATTCAAATAACTGTAACAGAGGCTGATTTTATGGGTATTACAACACCACTGTGGGGCTCTATACATGGTCCATGAATCTCTGTATTTGAAAATTACTCCTATTATGCTGCAAAACATTTCTTAAACAGAAGCAAACTGAACAAAATGGGGAGGGACCTAAAAATAGGAACTGTTATTTTATTCCGTTTGATTCTTTAACGGTTTCCTTTTATACCTCAATGAATGCACTAACCACAATTTCCTCGTTTGCTAAGTTCGCCGTATTATACATTGCTGTAGTCAGTTATTATCCATTTATCTTCATTACCACAGTATACATGATCCCAATTCTTGCTCCAAGATGCCGACAATTAGAAGAAAAAAAACAACAAAGTAGATCGTACTGATTTATTGGTACATTGAACCATGTCGGGCGCCATAGTTTTAAAACGGTGTTAAAACATCTCGCTCTGAGCTTCCAGATTCTCTCACGGACACCACTCAGACTTGACCTAGCTACTGTTGTAGCCTATATTTTAATTCCTATAAAGTACTACGTGTTTATTTTTGATAAAGCGATTTTAGATTTTGTCTAACGAAAAAGCGCTATAAAAAGTTAAATGCGTTAATATAAAACAATGACGTAATTTGTGAATTCTGCCACTGTAACAAGCTAGCACTGTAACTAGCTAGCCACGAACTACATAATACAAACCTCAAGTCATTTTTCAGCTCCACCACCACGTCCTTCCCCACCAGGGACTTGAAAAATGAGTAGAAAAGCTGCAAAACAGAATACACATTTAACCTTAACTAGCTAACGTTACAGCGTTATGAATCATTGCTAGATCGCTAACGTTAGTAGCCTAGCATTCATTGCGCTAGCTAGGAGACCAGGGCCGTAACGTAATGATTTTTATGCAACAATTATTTATAGTAACTACCTAGCTAGCTAAGCTCAAAAGTTTGCTAGCAGATAAACGCAAAATCAACGACATGCTCATTCTTCAGACATGCTAGCACTCACTGGCCTGAAACCGTTCGAATGTGTTTGATTTATATATAGATGCAGTTTTAACTATGCGAGTTGCTGATAACTATCAACACACTTTGTATCATTGTAAACGAGATAAAACGATTAAAATATAGCAAACTAAAGCACGCAATATTCTCACCATTTTCAGTTTTCAGCGCTGCTTCCTCGTCTCAGGTTGATGATGTCACGACGATAGCATTTGGTCGATTTTAAAATACGTCATGATTGTGGAAGAAACATTTGTGATCCGCGTTCACATTTTCATTAATAAAATCTTATTTTACGCTATTTTTTTTTGTCATTATGTCATAAATTCATGAACTGAGTCGGATAAGTAGGCTAATTAATATACTTTGTATATCTTCTATGCAGTTACTAAAAGAAGGATAAATTATTTTTCTCTAATCCAATGACGTTATCAGTTGATTCTAAATATATTCACACTCATGCAATACTGTCAACCTACCAGTAGGTGGTAGCATTTCAAACCAAATAAATGCTTACTTTCAAGCTCTTAACCAACAGTGCAGTTCAAGAAATAGAGTTAAGAAAAGATCTACAAAATAAACTAAAGTATATATTTTTTAAATAAATAAAAAGTAACAAGAAAATTACATAACAACAACGAGGCTATATACAGGGGTACGGGTACCTGTACCGAGTCAATGTGCAGGGGTCGAGGTAATTTGTAAAGTGACTATGCATAGGTAATAAACAGTGAGTAGCAGCAGTGTAAAATTCCATTTGATTAATTGTTCAGCAGTCTTATGTCTTGGGGTAGAAGGGTAGAAGGGTAGAAGCTGTTAAGGAGCCTTTTGGTCCAAGACTTGGCACTCCGCTTGCTGTGCGGTAGCAGAGAGAACAGCCTATGACTTGGGTGACTGGAGTCTTGTTTGATTTTTTTAATATATATAGATTTTTTTTAGTGGGTAGATCAGCTTTAATATTTCAGATAGATTGTAGCTTCCATCAATGTAATTGTCTGCATCATTTCCAATCCCCCCTATTCTTTTTTTTGCAAATATATATACATATATATACATAAACACACTACCGGTCAAAAGTTTTAGAACACCTACTCGTTAAAGGGTTTTTCTTTATTTTTATTTTTATATATATTTAAAAAAACAATTTTTTTTTTTTTTTTTTTGGGGGGGGGGGGTGGATCAGCTTAATATTGCGGAAAGAATGTTGCTTCCAATGTAATTGTCTGCATCATTTCCAATCCCCCATATTTTTTGGGGTAAATATATATATCCATTCACGTATGCATACATATACACATATATACATACACATACCTACATAGACATACATACTTTTTTTAAAGAGTATACCTTTATTTTTCTTTATTTTTGACTATTTTCTATATTGTAGAATAATAGTGAAGACCTCAAAACTATGAAATAACACATATGGAATCATGTAGTAACCAAGAAAGTGTTAAACAAATCAAAATGCATTTTATACTTGAGATTCTTCAAATAATTTTGCCTAACACACGTTATTTCATAGATTTGATCTTTTGACCAGTAGTGGATTCACCTAAGCTGTGTTCGAACACCCATACTGACATACTGTATACTACATACTTAATGAGTATATACAGTTGAAGTCGGAAGTTTACATACACTTAGGTTGGAGTCATTAAAACTTGCCTGACACAACTCGTAGTCTTCTACTTCCTGCTTATTCATACTATACATACATCTGATGTCCTTCCTCTCCCCTCAACCTCTCCCATCTATTACTGATGTCCTTCCTCTACCCTCAACCTCTCCCATCTATTACTGATGTCCTTCCTCTACCCTCAACTATAGTAACTGTAACTGTCTACCATACAGATAGGAAGGTCGAAAGCAGATGTGAAAAATGAATAGACCCAATCAAAATGAAATGGAGAGGCAGCTGAGTCTCATTCGTTTAAGTTTAATAGTACTGATTTGACCAAACACCACATACAAGGAAGACACATTCAGATTGTTGCAAGTCTTCAAAATGATTCCTATAATCTAAAGAGTTCTTGTGGTGGTCAACGTCTGTGCAAAAACAAAACAATGATACAATGATACAAAAATCACGAGACAAAAGAGGAGACATGAAGACAATTCATAAAAATGTCTTATGGACTTGCAGTAATATAGCCTAACACGTATGGAAAAGGGAACGAGGAGTTTGTACAGAAACATGTTTTAGGGAGAGTCAGTAGGACGAGCAGTGGAGTGACTGGGTGAGAAGTTGTATTGAGTTATCATCTGTCACTAGCCCTCCGTTTAACATCTAATCTCCAACGTCTAGGACAGGAGCAAGACAGTCATTTCACTGAACGGCCCATCTTCGAGGGTTGAGTCGTCTCATGAAGCGCTGTGGGGGGGGGGGGGGGGGGGGGGCGAAAAAAGGACAAGAGAAATGTTTTCAACAACAGAAAGAAAGACCATGTTGCTTTTCATCATGTTGTGTTGACTATGTCCAGTTTAATGTACAGAACCTTTCCCTCTGCGGTATGCTTACTTTAAAAACATGACATCAGAAGCTATTAGCACCATGATAGCCTGATATGTGAACAGAGGCTGGTTGCCTGATATGTGAACAGAGGCTGGTTGCCTGATATGTGAACAGAGGCTGGTTGCCTGTCATGTGAACAGAGGCTGGTTGCCTGATATGTGAACAGAGGCTGGTTGCCTGATATGTGAACAGAGGCTGGTTGCCTGATATGTGAACAGAGGCTGGTTGCCTGTCATGTGAACAGAGGCTGGTTGCCTGATATGTGAACAGAGGCTGGTTGCCTGATATGTGAACAGAGGCTGGTTGCCTGATATGTGAACAGAGGCTGGTTGCCTGATATGTGAACAGAGGCTGGTTGACTGATATGTGAACAGAGGCTGGTTGCCTGATATGTGAACAGAGGCTGGATGCCTGATATGTGAACAGAGGCTGGTTGCCTGATATGTGAACAGAGGCTGATATGTGAACAGGGGCTGGTTGCCTGATATGTGAACAGAGGCTGGATGCCTGATATGTGAACAGAGGCTGGTTGCCTGATATGTGAACAGAGGCTGATATGTGAACAGGGGCTGGTTGCCTGATATGTGAACAGAGGCTGGTTGCCTGATATGTGAACAGAGGCTGGATGCCTGATATGTGAACAGAGGCTGGTTGCCTGATGTGTGAACAGAGGCTGGTTGCCTGATATGTGAACAGAGGCTGGATGCCTGATATGTGAACAGAGGCTGGTTGACTGATATGTGAACAGAGGCTGATATGTGAACAGAGGCTGGTTGCCTGATATGTGAACAGAGGCTGGTTGCCTGATATGTGAACAGAGGCTGGTTGCCTGATATGTGAACAGAGGCTGGTTGCCTGATATGTGAACAGAGGCTGGTTGCCTGATATGTGAACAGAGGCTGGTTGCCTGATATGTGAACAGAGGCTGGTTGCCTGATATGTGAACAGAGGCTGGTTGACTGTCATGTGAACAGAGGCTGGTTGCCTGATATGTGAACAGAGGCTGGTTGCCTGATATGTGAACAGAGGCTGGTTGCCTGATATGTGAACAGAGGCTGGTTGCCTGATATGTGAACAGAGGCTGGTTGCCTGATATGTGAACAGAGGCTGGTATGTGAACAGAGGCTGGTTGCCTGTCATGTGAACAGAGGCTGGTTGCCTGTCATGTGAACAGAGGCTGGTTGCATGTCATGTGAACAGAGGCTGGTTGCCTGATATGTGAACAGAGGCTGGTTGCCTGATATGTGAACAGAGGCTGGTTGCCTGATATGTGAACAGAGGCTGGTTGCCTGATAGGTGAACAGAGGCTGGTTGACTGATATGTGAACAGAGGCTGGTTGACTGATATGTGAACAGAGGCTGGTTGCCTGTCATGTGAACAGAGGCTGGTTGCCTGATATGTGAACAGAGGCTGGTTGCCTGATATGTGAACAGAGGCTGCTTGCCTGATATGTGAACAGAGTCTGGTTGCCTGATATGTGAACAGAGGCTGGTTGACTGATATGTGAACAGAGGCTGGTTGCCTGATATGTGAACAGAGGCTGGATGCCTGATATGTGAACAGAGGCTGGTTGCCTGATATGTGAACAGAGGCTGATATGTGAACAGGGGCTGGTTGCCTGATATGTGAACAGAGGCTGGATGCCTGATATATGAACAGAGGCTGGTTGCCTGATATGTGAACAGAGGCTGATATGTGAACAGAGGCTGGTTGCCTGATATGTGAACAGAGGCTGGTTGCCTGATATGTGAACAGAGGCTGGTTGCCTGATATGTGAACAGAGGCTGGTATGTGAACAGAGGCTGGTTGCCTGTCATGTGAACAGAGGCTGGTTGCCTGTCATGTGAACAGAGGCTGGTTGCCTGTCATGTGAACAGAGGCTGGTTGCCTGATTTGTGAACAGAGGCTGGTTGCCTGATATGTGAACAGAGGCTGGTTGCCTGATATGTGAACAGAGGCTGGTTGCCTGATAGGTGAACAGAGGCTGGTTGCCTGATAGGTGAACAGAGGCTGGTTGACTGATATGTGAACAGAGGCTGG
The DNA here is from genome assembly GCF_029448725.1 of Salvelinus fontinalis. NCBI lineage: Eukaryota > Metazoa > Chordata > Actinopteri > Salmoniformes > Salmonidae > Salvelinus > Salvelinus fontinalis. The sequence goes on from NC_074676.1 coordinate 56,963,140, forward strand.
TTGCCTGTCATGTGAACAGAGGCTGGTTGCCTGTCATGTGAACAGAGGCTGGTTGCCTGATATGTGAACAGAGGCTGGATGCCTGATATGTGAACAGAGGCTGGTTGCCAGATATGTGAACAGAGGCTGGTTGCCTGTCATGTGAACAGAGGCTGGTTGCCTGATATGTGAACAGAGGCTGGATGCCTGATATGTGAACAGAGGCTGGTTGCCAGATATGTGAACAGAGGCTGGTTGCCTGATGTGTGAACAGAGGCTGGTTGCCTGATATGTGAACAGAGGCTGGATGCCTGATATGTGAACAGAGGCTGGTTGCCTGATATGTGAACAGAGGCTGGATGCCTGATATGTGAACAGAGGCTGGTTGCCTGATATGTGAACAGAGGCTGGATGCCTGATATGTGAACAGAGGCTGGTTGCCTGATATGTGAACAGAGGCTGGTTGCCTGATATGTGAACAGAGGCTGGTTGCCTGATATGTGAACAGAGGTTGGAGTCTTACCTTCTTTGGGGAGGGGCTGGATGGGCCTTGAAGGTGGGCGGAGTTTGCTGGGCAGCTCCGAGCTGTCTCGGTAGTCTCTGGGCTTAGTGGACGTGGCCTCCGCCTGGCCTGGGCGGGACTTCATGGGCAGAGGCGGCTTATTGGCCGTTAGTACCATGCCCCCATCGGAGCGTGACGGCTTCACAGGGTTCTTGGTGTAGGACAGGGGGTGGAGGGAGGCGAAGGAATTAGGGGCTGAACACTGGGGCTTGGTCTCAGAACAGGTGTAAGAGCGGTTGCGCGGCGTGGGGACCGGGGGCCGGTCAGGGTCCTGGTCAGAGGGTTTGGGAAAGGAGAAGTAGGGGTCTGGAGGGGTCAGGTGTTCCTTGGAGGACTGAGGGTCTGGTGACTCTTTAGCTCCTCCTCCAGACTTTCCCATGGAGCCGTACAGAGGGTTGTCAAACATCTCCGCTGGCTTCCCGTCCTCACCTCTGGAAGACAGGACAGACACACACACACACACACACACACACACACACACACACACACACACACACACACACACACACACACACACACACACACACACACACACACACACACACACACACACACACACACACACACACACACACACACACACACACACACACAGGTCATTCAGAGTTCAGCTTCACAGACTCACAATGAGGTATCAATTAATCTCTTCACTCTCAGTACATTGTCTACTCTGTGAGATAATAGAAGCCATATTGTTCAGTCCCAAGTATGCCTAAATAACGACAATCCAAATATTAGAAGTCGAGCCACCTCAACGAATTCCTTTACACCAATTTACCAAGTGTCGTTCTCCCGGACCCCGATTAAGACTAGCCCTGGACCGAAAATATATTTCAAAGGAGTTCAGTCTGTGTTCGGGAAACCCGGCCTGTAAGAGTTTTGAAAACCTATAAAGCCGTAGATGTGTTTTTCTGTCTTTGAGCTAGATTAACGTACACGTTATCCGCTGCTTTTCCAGTGGGGCTTCGCACAGCGCTGTGGTCGTAGACAGTCTTTTTGGGAAAGACGTTTCCATGGGTCTGGTCCTTGCCCCCGTGCCCACCGACACCACCCCCACCTCCGGAGCCTGATCTGGGGGACATGCTGTAGCTCCAGCCCCTGTCTGTCACACCTCCAGACTTGTAGCCCACCCCCATGTAATTGGGGTTGGTGATATCAATGGGATGGGGAAGAGCGAACCTATTGAACAGGAGAAATAACCAGATGTCCTGATGTCACAATTGAACTGAGATCACAAGCTTGTCGAATAGCCACGAGTGAAGAGAGATACGGCTCACCTGCTGTTGTGGTCCAGACCTTTCCCTTTTGGGGTGCCAGAATCATCCCTTTCCACTTGGATGAAATCTGAAAAAGGAAGAGTGTGTTTAGCAACAAGAGAAAACATTATTTTGTTGAGACATCAGTGGTACACTATGACATTGGTTCTCAGCCTCTCACCGTATAACTTCTCGGTCTGTTTGCCCCCAGAGGTGCGCAGTTGTACACCCCCTGTCAGGGTGCCAGTCCGCTCGCCGTGGTGCGTCAGCGTCACGTGGAACTCTGTGTAGGAGGACTCTGCCGCTCGCAGAGCCACACAGCCCTCTCCTGTAGGGATGACACCCATGTCAGGGAGCAGGAGAAGAAGGAGGAGGAGGAGAGAAGAGGAGGAGAGAAGCGTAGGAGGGAGGAGAGAAGGGGAGGAGGGGAGAAGTGGAGAGGAGGAGGAGAGAAGAGGAGGAGGACAGAAGAGAAAAGGAGGGAGGAGAGCAGAGGATGGGAGAAGGGGAGAGGAGGAGAGAAGAGGAGAGGAAGAGAGAAGAGGAGGAGGAGAGAAGAGGATGGGAGAAGGGGAGGAGGAGAGAAGAGGCGAGCAGAAGAGGAGGGGAGAAGGGGAGAGGAGGAGAGAAGAGGAGGAGGAGAGAAGTGGAGGAGGAGAGAAGAGGCGAGCAGAAGAGGAGGGGAGAAGGGGAGAGGAGGAGAGAAGAGGAGGAGGAGAGAAGTGGAGGAGGAGAGAAGAGGCGAGCAGAAGAGGAGGGGAGAAGGGGAGAGGAGGAGAGAAGAGGAGGAGGAGAGAAGTGGAGGAGGAGAGAAGAGAAGAGGAGGAGGAGAGAAGAGAAGAGGAGGAGAGAAGAGAGGAGGGAGGAGAGAAGAGGGGGAGGAGAGAAGGGGAGAGGAGGAGGAGAGAAGAGAAGAGGAGGAGGAGAGAAGAGAAGACGAGGAGGAGAGAAGAGAAGACGAGGAGGAGAGAAGAGAGGAGGGAGGAGAGAAGAGGGGGAGGAGAGAAGGGGAGGAGGAGAGAAGGGGAGGAGAGAAGAGAAGAATAGGAGGAGAGGAGAGGAGGAGAGAAGGGGAGGAGAGAAGAGAAGAATAGGAGGAGAGGAGAGGAGGAGAGAAGAGGGAGGGAAGAGGAGAGAAGAGGAGGAGAGAAGAGGTGAGCAGAAGGGGAGCAGGAGGAGGAGAGAAGATGAGAGGAGGAGAGAAGAGGTGAGCAGAAGGGGAGCAGGAGGAGGAGAGAAGATGAGAGGAGGAGAGAAGAGGGAGGGAAGATGAGAGAAGAGGAAGAGAGAAGAGGTGAGCGGAAGAGGAGGAGGAGAAAAGATGGGAGAGAGAAGAGAAGAAGAGGAGAGGAGAAGAGGAGAGGAGGAGAGAGGAGGAGAGGGGAGGAGAGGAGGAGGAGAGAAGAGAGGAGGAGGGGAGGAGGAGGAGGAGGAGAGGAGGAGGAGGAGAGGAAGAGAGGAGAGAAGATGAGGAGGGGAGGAGAGGAGCATTGGAAGAAGCTGTCTTTTCCTCTCTGAGAGCTAGATGACAGAACTATTCTGAACAAAAATATAAACACAACATACAACAATTTCAATGATTTTACAGAGTTACAGTTCATATAAGGAAATCAAAAAGAATTAGGCCCTAATCTATAGATTTCACATGTCTGGGCATGGGCGCAGCCAATCAGAATGAGTCCCCCCCAGATGAAGTAAGACAGAGCTAGATGAAGACAGGCAGAACTAAACGAAGACAGAGCTAGACGATGAAAGACAGAGCTAGACGAGGACAGAGCTAGACCATGAAAACAGAGCTAGACGAAAACAGAGCTAGATGATAAAAGACAGAGCTAGACGAAGACAGAGCTAGACGATGAAAGACAGAGCTAGACGAAGACAGAGCTAGACGATGAAAGACAGAGCTAGACGAAGAAAGACAGAGCTAGATGAAGACAGAGCTAGATGAAGACAGTTAGACGAAGAAAGACAGAGCTAGATGAAGACAGTTAGACGAAGAAAGACAGAGCTAGACGAAGACAGAGCTAGACCATGAAAACAGAGCTAGACAAAGACAGAGCTAGACGAAGAAAGACAGTTAGACGAAGAAAGACAGAGCTAGATGAAGACAGAGCTAGATGAAGACAGTTAGACGAAGAAAGACAGAGCTAGATGAAGACAGTTAGACGAAGAAAGACAGAACTAGACGAAGACAGAGCTAGACCATGAAAACAGAGCTAGACGAAGACAGAGCTAGACGAAGAAAGACAGTTAGACGAAGAAAGACAGAGCTAGATGAAGACAGAGCTAGATGAAGACAGAGCTAGATGAAGACAGAGCTAGACGAAGACAGAGCTAGACGAAGACAGAGCTAGACGAAGACAGAGCTAGACGAAGACAGAGCTAGACGAAGACAGAGCTAGATGAAGACAGAGCTAGATGAAGACAGAGCTAGATGAAGACAGAGCTAGATGAAGAAAGAGCTAGATGAAGACAGAGCTAGACGATGGAAGACAGAGCTAGATGAAGACAGAGCTAGAAGAAAGACAGAGCTAGAAGAAAGACAGAGCTAGACGATGAAAGACAGAGCTAGATGAAGACAGAGCTAGATGAAGACAGAGCTAGATGAAGACAGAGCTTGACGAAGACAGACGGAGCTTGACGAAGACAGACAGAGCTTGACGAAGACAGACAGAGCTTGACGAAGAAAGACAGAGCTTGACGAAGACAGACGGAGCTAGATGAAGACAGATAGAGCTCGACGAAGACAAGACAGAGCTAGATGATGACAGAACTAGATGATCAAGAGTCACAGACCTAGACTAGTATTATACACCAGCCCAAAATGTGGTCTGTGTCATTCTAAAAAACGAGTCTTTCCATTTCAGCCCACAGTTGCCCTACTTCCTCACCATAGGATTCATCACAGTCTGTGGACTTGACACACAGGAGAATGTGCTGATCCAACAAATACTCTGGGTCTGAGATGATAGGGATGAGCTTTAAAAAGACACGACAGGTTTTTCAGAACACTCAACAACTCTACTGCATCAAATACACCATATTGTAAGACAATTAGCCTAGTATTTGTACTTGAAAGAAGCTTCAAAATGTCAACTTACCTCAACTTGGTTTCCAAACCGAACCTTGATGTTCCCATCTGAGTGATCTTGGTTCTCTCCTTCTGAGCTCTTGACGAATTCTATGGACAGGATGTGTGCAGTTAGGCTGGTCCCAGATCTGTTTGTGCTGTATAGCCAAATCCAGTTTGGCATGACTATGAATAGTAAGAGATGGCAAGACAAACAGATCTGGGACCTTGAGGGGCTATATACTACGTAGCGGGTTGAGGGGCTATATACTACGTAGCGGGTTGAGGGGCTATATACTACGTAGCGGGTTGAGGGGCTATATACTACGTAGCGGGTTGAGGGGCTATATACTACGTAGCGGGGTTGAGGGGCTATATACTACGTAGCGGGTTGAGGGGCTATATACTACGTAGCGGGTTGAGGGGCTATATACTACGTAGCGGGTTGAGGGGCTATATACTACGTAGCGGGTTGAGGGGCTATATACTACGTAGCGGGTTGAGGGGCTATATACTACGTAGCGGGTTGAGGGGCTATATACTACGTAGCGGGTTGAGGGGCTATATACTACGTAGCGGGTTGAGGGGCTATATACTACGTAGCGGGTTTGAGGAGTTAGCAAGGTAGCTTTGGTCAACTCTGTCATGACTGTCCTGATCAGGTCAGGTTACAGGAGACCACAACCCTACAGATTATCTCTCAACCCCAACAGATGAGGAGAGATCTAAGGGTCTGAAGATGTGGAGGTTTTATGACCCCTCACACCCATGGTAATTCTGAGGCCACAGAAAACATTCCCTCTCACTATGGAGAACCAGCCTCAGAACTTTAAACATGCAATAAAGGGACTTTGGAACAATGGTTTCCGTCAACTACAATGGTGGTCATGACGATAGATGGAATATGAAAATGTATGTCATTTTTGTTTTGTTATTAAAGGTTAATAGATTACGTTATTATGAAAATATTGTAACGTTAAGAGTTTTCCTCGTATATGCTTGATGTTTATACATTGTACGTTGTGTGGAAAATGTCCAAATCAAAGAGAATGTTTCGGTAGAGATGAAATGTGAAGTTAGTTGTCTAAAATTGGATTTGAGTAAAATCTATACCTTGCCCCTCAAACTTGGTACGCCCAGAGAATTGCCCTGAAGGCGGTAACGCCCACTTCTGACCCGAGGGTATAAAACCTGTGAGTGCAGAATTAACAGAGGAGACTAAGTGACCCGAGCTGCAGCCAAAGGTCTAAAAGGTCAACGAACCCAAAACGCAACAAGTTTGAAGACAAAGAAATCTTTTTCTACCCAAGCTAAGGATGAGTAGCGGTCTAAGCGGGTGTATTCAAGCCGAACCACCTAGCCTCCACTCCCCATCGAATCGTGGTATCTACACTCTTTCATCTTTACGCTGTGAGCTCTGAGCTACAGAGCTATCTGTCCTCCGCAGACCCCTTCCAGAGCGAGGACAAAGGAACAGGCCAGTAAAGCCAAAGGACACGGACATCGTGAGGACACCTAGAGAGGTGCGCAGGAGAAGTGCGTCATTGAGCAGCTTGAACGGTCCACGCGGGAAAATCCACGGAGACCTTCCACAAGTAATAACATCATTATATTCTGACTCATAACAGCGGCAGTTTGGGGCAAGACTAGGGTTAGAATGAGCATAGTTGACAATTTCACCCAAATGTATATTCCTCTCGTGTAATCTCTCTCTTTCTCTCTCTTTTAAATCACCATTTTGGGTAACACGCGCCCTAGTGTGTTGGCCCGTTATACTAAGTTCTAATCAATAGCTTAGAATGTGTTTTGTGTATGTGTATCTTTTATCATCATTTTAGCTTTTTAGTAAATAAACATTCAACTAAGATTGGTGTGGTGCGAATTCATTAGTGAGACCCGAGTCCGTGCAGAATCCCGGGCTATATGACGTTCAGAACGAGACTGTTAGAGGCAACTGGTTAATTAGCGGCTGTGGTAAAATCGATATTCTGATATTCTTTGAGTTAATTTGGGAAATAGAAACTCAATAAAAACTAGTTTTCCCATGGTGCCCCAGGTTAATGAGTTAATAATTGCTTGATTCAGTTAATCACGTAATTAGAAACTTGTAATCATTCGATGAGCAACAGTCGCCACGTTAACTAATACAACGTCACGACAACTCTGAGTTCATCTCGGGATAACCGATCATAGGAATGTTGCTCGCCTTTTAGCCAGGTACATTTCTATGGCAACGAATCCTTCAGAACTAACCTGGTCCAGGGCAGGCTAACTCAGGGCTAACTCTGTTTATCCTGCATTCAGAACTAACCTGGTCCAGGATAGGCTAACTCAGGGCTGACTCTGTTTATTGTTGTTCGTTGTTAAGCACACCAAAGACGATCTAGCAACCTTTCGGTTACTGGCCCAACGCTCTAACCACTAGGCTACCTGCCTCCCCATAAGCACACCGAAGACGGCATTAACAATAAGTAAGAAAATAAAGACGGCACTTCTAAAAGTCACACCATAGTCTGGTGAATTTGCAAGATCCCTTTTCTTTCATTTTGATTTCGTCACAAATTAAAATGTGGCGCTGACTTGTCCATGAAGTGATGTTTTTTGTCTCAACGAAGAGTTCGGCCAACAGAGTTTCTAAACCCAGAGGCGCAACATCACGAGGCTTCTGGGAACGCTTGAGAAACAGACTGGGATTTGAGAAGTCAATGAGAGGAGTGACGTCTTTTTCTTAATTGTTCATTTTCTTGAACTCTAAAGGCAAAACCTAGATTCTTAAGTAGTGGAACTTGTTATGACTCCAACCTCGTGAAATTGAGACACGTCAATTTTAGTCAAAAACGTTATATCGAAGGATTTGACGGCCTGCACATGCGCAGTTCGGCGAGAGTCGACCGTTAGACCCGATGACGTGTTTCTGTGCATGACCATAGCTAGCCAACGTCGCCATGACATCGCCTACAAGAGTGATCGGGGATTTCTATTGGAGAAGCAGTTTCTGCCTATCTTCATACTGTACCATCTTTGGTCCGGTGCCCCTGTGCAACCTGCACACACAGTTACAAGCCCGCTAGAGTTATCAGCAGAAGGACAAGCATTATCCACCATCGTAGTATGGATGAAGCCTGATCTGGAATGTGAAGCTAACTGAAGCTGGCTAGCTTTATAAAACCGCGTCCGTAACGGGTCTGCGGTCAAAACGACCACCCCTCATCACTGTCAAACGCTCCCTAAAACACTTCAGCGAGCAGGCCTTTCTAATCGACTTGGCCCGGGTATCCTGGAAGGATATTGACCTCATTCCGTCAGTAGAGGATGCCTGGTTGCTCTTCAAAAGTGCTTTCCTCACCATCTTAAATAAGCATGACCCACTAAAAAAATTTAGAACCAGGAACAGATATAGCCCCTGGTTCACTCCAGACCTGACTGCCCTTGGTCAGCACAAAAACATCCTGTGGCGTACTGCATTAGCATCGAATAGCCCCCGCGATATGCAACTTTTCAGGGAAGTTTGGAAAGCAAAGGCTAGCTTTTTCAAACAGAAATTTGCATCCTGTAGCACAAACTCCAAAAAGTTTTGGGACACTGTAAAGTCCATGGAGAATAAGAGTACCTCCTCCCAGCTGCCCACTGCACTGAGGATAGGAAACACTGTCACCACCGATAAATCCGCGATAACTGACAATTTCAATAAGCATTTTTCTACGGCTGGCCATGCTTTCCACCTGGCTACCCCGGACAACAACCCTGCGCCCCCCACAGCAACTTGCCCAAGCCTCCCCCATTTTTCCTTCACCCAAATTCAGATAGCTGATGTTCTGAAAGAGCTGCAAAATCTGGACCCCTACAAATCAGCCGGGCTAGACAATCTGGACCCTCTCTTTCTAAAATTATCTGCTGAAATTGTTGCAACCCCTATTACCAGTCTGTTCAACCTCTCTTTCGTATCGTCTGAGATCCCCAAAGATTGGAAAGCTGCTGCGGTCATCCCCCTCTTCAAAGGGGGAGACACTCTAGACCCAAACTGCTATAGACCTATATCTATCCTACCCTGCCTTTCTAAGGTCTTCGAAAGCCAAGTTAACAAACAGACATCGACCATTTCGAATCCCACCGTACCTTCTCCGCTATGCAATCTGGTTTCAGAGCTGGTCATGGGTGCACCTCAGCCACGCTCAAGGTCCTAAACGATATCATAACCGCCATCGATAAGAGACAATACTGTGCAGCATTCTTCATCGACCTGGCCAAGGCTTTCGACTCTGTCAATCACCATATTCTCATCAGCAGACTCAATAGCCTTGGTTTCTCTAATGACTGCCTCGCCTGGTTCACCAACTACTTCTCTGATAGAGTTCAGTGTGTCAAATCGGAGGGCCTGTTGTCTGGACCTCTGGCAGTCTCTATGGGGGTGCCACAGGGTTCAATTCTCGGGCCGAATCTTTTCTCTGTATATATCAATGATGTCGCTCTTGCTGCTGGTGACTCTCGGATCCACCTCTACGCAGACAACACCATTCTGTATACATCTGGCCCTTCTTTGGACACTGTGTTAACTAACCTCCAGATGAGCTTCAATGCCATACAACTCTCCTTCCGTGGCCTCCAACTGCCCTTAAAATCAAGTAAAACTAAATGCATGCTCGCTGCCCGCCTGTCTAACATCACTACTCTGGACGGTTCTGACTTAGATTATGTGGACAACTACAAATACCTAGGTGTCTGGTTAGACTGTAAACTCTCCTTCCAGACTCACATTAAACATCTCCAATCCAAAAAATCTAGAATCAGCTTCCTATTCCGCAACAAAGCATCCTTCACTCATGCTGCCAAACATACCCTCGTAAAACTGACTATCCTACCGATCCTTGACTTTGGCGATGTCATTTACAAAATAGCCTCCAACACTCTACTCAGCAAACTGGATGCAGTCTATCACATCCGTTTAGTCACCAAAGCCCCATATACTACCCACCATTGCTACCTGTTGGTTGGCCCTCGCTACATATTCGTTGCCAAACCCACTGGCTCCAGGTCATCTATAAGTCTTAGCTAGGTAAAGCCCTGCCTTATCTCAGCTCACTGATCACCATAGCAGCACCCACCCGTAGCACGCGCTCCAGCAGGTATATTTCACTGGTCACCCCCAAAGCCAATTCCTCCTTTGGCCTCCTTTCCTTCCAGTTCTCTGCTGCCAATGACTGGAATGAACTGCAACAATCACTGAAGCTGGAGACTCATATCTCCCTCACTAGCTTTAAGCATCAGCTGTCAGAGCAGCTCATAGATCACTGCACCTGTACATAGCCCATCTGTAAATAGCCCATCCAACTGTCTCATCCCCATACTGTTATCTATTTTGCTCCTTTGCACCCCAGTATCTCTACTTGCACACTCATCTTCTGCACATCTATCACTCCAGTGTTTAATTGCTAAATTGTAATTATTTCGCCACTATGGCCTATTTATTGCCTTACCTCCGTTATCCTACCTCATTTGCACACACTGTATATAGACTTTCTCTATTGTATTATTGACTGTATGTTTGTTTATTCCATGTGTAACTCTGTGTTGTTGTATGTGTCTAACTGCTTTGCTTTATCTTGGCCAGGTCGCAGTTGTAAATGAGAACTTGTTCTCAACTAGCCTACCTGGTTAAATAAAGGTGAAATAAATAAATACAATTTAAAAAAAAGAAGCCTGATCTGGAATGTGAAGCTAACTGAAGCGGGCTAGCTTTATAAAAGCCTGAGTAGGTCTAGTTTGCTTCGTACTATAGCACTCAGGCTAGTGTGGAGTCACTGTGAGTTAGGCTCCAGTTCAGTTGGAGCGCTTGATATGTTTTTTAGTGTTATCCCATGATCCCCGGAGGTCAGATGGAATAAGGAAGTAGCCTAGTCTTACTCTCTAAGCAGCTGGAGTGGTATTCGATGAAGAACTTGGTCTTGGACTTTGTCATGAGGGTGGCAACACAGTTCATGAACTTGATCCCACCCTGAGACACACTGTTGGGATCTGGAAAGAAAGATAGAAAAACAATTGGAAAGGCAGTTGTCTTTTGTCCATAGATTTGCGCTCGGAAAAACCACTAGAACGTCTTCTTCTGAGGGTAGATCATTTCGTCAAATACAGTGATGTCAGACACACGTGCGTTAGTCACACAGCCAGTACGGTGTAGTTGTCTAGTGAAGTTAGAAACTGTACCGTGCTTGGAGACAAACTGTGATGCCACTCCAACTTCAAACGTGGAGAAAACTGGAGAGTGGTCACTGGTCATAATGTCATTGGTGCACCCTACAAGAGAGGTTGCAAAATTATATCATCGGTAATAACATTTCGCTAAAATGAGACATATTTTGTTCGTTAATTGCAATTAAATCAATTATCATCGCAAGTAGTCTCACCGTATGACTGACAGAACACGTGAACCAAGGGGTAGGACCTCCGTAGAACACGATCACACCATGATGGTAGATTGTATTTAGTCTGCGAGGGAGAAGAATTTATATTTCAGTCGTTAGGGAAAAGTCAGCATTGGTTTGATGGCAGGCCTATCTAAGACCATGCCGTCTTTCTAATAGTGGTTTCAGAGACCCTGTGTGTCCCAAATGGAACCCTTTTCCCTATATAGTGCACTACTTTAGTCCAGAGCCCTATTCCCTATATAGTGCACTACTATAGACCAGAGCCCTATTCCCTATATAGTGCACTACTTTAGACCAGAGCCCTATTCCCTACATAGTGCACTACTTTAGACCAGAGCCCTATTCCCTATATAGTGCACTACTATAGACCAGAGCCCTATTCCCTACATAGTGCACTACTTTAGACCAGAGCCCTATTCCCTATATAGTGCACTACTTTAGACCAGAGCCCTATTCCCTACATAGTGCACTACTTTAGACCAGAGCCCTATTCCCTATATAGTGCACTACTATAGACCAGAGCCCTATTCCCTACATAGTGCACTACTATAGACCAGAGCCCTATTCCCTATATAGTGCACTACTTTAGACCAGAGCCCTATTCCCTACATAGTGCACTACTTTAGACCAGAGCCCTATTCCCTATATAGTGCACTACTTTAGACCAGAGCCCTATTCCCTACATAGTGCACTACTTTAGACCAGAGCCCTATTCCCTATTATTGTGCACTACTTTTGACCAGAGCCCCTGGGCTATGTATGGAATAGGATTCCATTTGGGACTCAGCCATTGTTTAGTGGCTACCTCTACAAGGTAAAATAATAAACAGCGAAGCTGTGGACTTGTGCTCTCAGATATTTGCTTATTTTCTCTACTGTATGAGGGCCACCTGTGCCATACAGCATCTCAGGAAACATACACGATAAACTTACCCCAGTGGCTTTGGCCTTGGTGTAGGCATATCTCTCGCGTGTGTCTCTCTCGAAACGATACGTGGGCGCGAACGTGATCTCCTCCTCATCTGTGATGAGATTACATTTTTAAAAAGAGAGAGAGAGAGAGAGGTGTCAGAATCACCATTATTTGTCAATTACATGTACCAGGAATTTGACCTGGTGAAGTGGTGCTGACATTGTCTTACAATTTTATTTATTTATTTATTTTTATTTCACCTTTATTTAACCAGGTAGGCCAGTTGAGAACAAGTTCTCATTTACAATTGCGACCTGGCCAAGATAAAGCAAAGCAGTTCGACACATACAACAACACAGAGTTACACATACAATAATATAAAAGAAAAATAAGTCTATATACAATGTGAGCAAATGAGGTGAGATAAGGGAGGTAAAGGCAAACAAAAAAAAAGAATAAAATTAACAATATACAGACAGAATATAGACAAAATAATGTAAACATAATCTTCATTCACTCACACTTTCTCTACATCTTGTTACATGTTGGGGTGAACTCAACTTTCTTTACATCTTGTTACATGTTGTGGTGAACTCAACTTCAAGAAGGCTACATTTGGCACAATACCATGTCCATGACAAAAGCATAAGCTATTGTGAGCATAAATACTCTCTGGTAGGACCAGCTAGAGTCACATCTCTTGTGAGCATAAATACTCTCTGGTAGGACCAGCTAGAGTCATGGCTCTTGTGAGCATAAATACTCTCTGGTAGGACTAGCTAGAGTCATGGCTCTTGTGAGCATAAATACTCTCTGGTAGGACTAGCTAGAGTCATGGCTCTTGTGAGCATAACTACTCTCTGGTAGGACTAGCTAGAGTCATGGTTCTTGTGAACATAAATACTCTCTGGTAGGACTAGCTAGAGTCATGGTTCTTGTGAACATAAATACTCTCTGGTAGGACTAGCTAGAGTCATGGTTCTTGTGAACATAAATACTCTCTGGTAGGACTAGCTAGAGTCATGGCTCTGGGGCAAGCCTATAGTCTACTCTCTGGTGGGACTAGCTAGAGTCATGGCTCTTGTGAGCATAACTACTCTCTGGTAGGACTAGCTAGAGTCATGGTTCTTGTGAACATAAATACTCTCTGGTAGGTCTAGCTAGAGTCATGGCTCTGGGGCAAGCCTATAGTCTACTCTCTGGTGGGACTAGCTAGAGTCATGGCTCTTGTGAGCATAAATACTCTCTGGTAGGACTAGCTAGAGTCATGGCTCTTGTGAGCATAAATACTCTCTGGTAGGACTAGCTAGAGTCATGGCTCTGGGGCAAGCCTATAGTTTACTCTCTGGTAGGGCTAGCTAGAGTCATGGCTCTTGTGAGCATAAGTACTTTCTGGTAGGGCTAGCTAGAGTCATGGCTCTTGTGAGCATAAATACTTTCTGGTAGGGCTAGCTAGAGTAATGGCTCTGGGGTTAGCTAGCCTATAGTTTACTCTCTGGTAGTGCTAGCTAGAGTCATGGCTCTGGGGCTAGCTAGCCTATAGTTTACTCTCTGGTAGTGCAAGCAAGAGTCATGGCTCTGGGGCTAGCTAGCCTATAGTTTACTTTCTGGTAGTGCTAGCTAGCTAGAGTCATGGCTCTGGGGCTAGCTAGCCTATAGTTTACTGGTAGGGCTAGCTAGAGCCATGGCTCTGGGGCTAGGTAGTCATGGCTCTGGGGCTAGCTAGCCTATAGTTTACTATCTGGTAGGGCTACCTAGCCTAACTAGCCTATAGTTTACTCTCTGGTAGGGCTAGCTAGAGTCATGGCTCTGGGGCTAGCTAGCCTATAGTTTACTCTCTGGTAGGGCTAGCTAGCCTATAGTTTACTCTCTGATAGGGCTAGGTAGTCATGGCTCTGGGGATAGCTAGCCTATAGTTTACTCTCTGGTAGTGCTAGCTAGAGTCATGGCTCTGGGGCTAGCTAGCCTATAGTTTACTCTCTGGTAGTGCTAGCTAGAGTCATGGCTCTGGGGCTAGCTAGCCTATAGTTTACTCTCTGGTAGGGCTAGCTAGCCTATAGTTTACTCTCTGATAGGGCTAGGTAGTCATGGCTCTGGGGATAGCTAGCCTATAGTTTACTCTCTGGTAGTGCTAGCTAGAGTCATGGCTCTGGGGCTAGCTAGCCTATAGTTTACTCTCTGGTAGTGCTAGCTAGAGTCATGGCTCTGGGGCTAGCTAGCCTATAGTTTACTCTCTGGTAGTGCAAGCTAGAGTCATGGCTCTGGGGCTAGCTAGCCTATAGTTTACTCTTTGGTAGTGCTAGCTAAAGTCATGGCTCTGGTGCTAGCTAGCCAATAGTTTACTCTCTGGTAGTGCTAGCTAAAGTCATGGCTCTGGGGCTAGCTAGCCTATAGTTTACTCTCTGGTAGTGCTAGCTAAAGTCATGGCTCTGGGGCTAGCTAGCCTATAGTTTACTCTCTGCTAGTGCTAGCTAAAGTCATGGCTCTGGGGCTAGCTAGCCTATAGTTTACCAAGGCTAACATGCTGTAGATGTGTTCACTCAATGGCTAGTTGTGCCCATTCAATGACCATGGCTTTGGCATAGAAATGCATTACTTTCATCAAAATCACTTATCAATGACCACCAATTTCATCCTCACATTTTTCCATACACATCATATAGCCTAGTGAAGTTTAATTTACTTTAGGCATAGTTAGCTATGACAGAATGTATGTTGCTAGTGGCCTTGTCTTACCATAGTGTAGGAATATCTTCCCCTCTCCTTTCTCAATGGTGAGCTGGTCTCTACACAGCAGTTCCTGGTACTGCTGCTAATTTACTAGTATGTTGCTAGTGGCCTTGTCTTACCATAGTGTAGGAATATCTTCCCCTCTCCCTTCTCAATGGTGAGCTGGTCTCTACACAGCAGTTCCTGGTACTGCTGCTAATTTACTAGTATGTTGCTAGTGGCCTTGTCTTACCATAGTGTAGGAATATCTTCCCCTCTCCTTTCTCAATGGTGAGCTGGTCTCTACACAGCAGTTCCTGGTACTGCTGCTGTTTGATCTTGGTCACGATGCTCTCGGCTTCCTGTTAAGGGAACACAATGCAAAGTAGTTGCTCTCTCTTCCTGCCCGGTGATGTCATCAGCACAGCACTGTCTCCATTTAGCCGAACTGCTGCTAGAGAAATAGGGAACAGGAACTGCATGCTGGCTTTGTCCCAAATGGCACGCTCATCCCTATATTAGTGAACTGCTGTAGACCAGGGCCTTTGGGTAAATAAATAAGTAGTGCACTCCTCTGGTCCATGTCCTTTACACAAGTGTGTGTGTGTCCAAGTAACAACTTGCTTGCTTACGCTTACTTACTTGGTATGTAACAACACATTCAATAAGCACATGAATACAGATTTAGACCAGCAGTGGTTGAGAGCAGTTGAGAGTTGTTGATAGTCGATAAAGCAGTGGATAGTCGATAGAGCAGTTGAGAGCTGTTGATAGTCGATAGAGCAGTTGAGAGTTGTCGATAGAACAGTTGAGAGTTGTCGATAAAGCAGTTGAGAGTTGTCGATAAAGCAGTTGAGAGTTGTTGATAGTCGATAGAGCAGTTGAGAGTTGTTGATAGTCAATAGAGCAGTTGAGAGTTGTTGATAGTCGATAGAGCAGTTGAGAGTTGTTGATAGTCGATAGAGCAGTTGAGAGTTGTTGATAGTCGATAGAGCAGTTGAGAGTTGTTGATAGTCGATAGAGCAGTTGAGAGTTGTCGATAGAGCAGTTGAGAGTTGTCGATAAAGCAGTTGAGAGTTGTCGATAGAGCAGTTGAGAGTTGTTGATAGTCGATAGAGCAGTTGAGAGTTGTTGATAGTCGATAGAGCAGTTGAGAGTTGTTGATAGTCGATAGAGCAGTTGAGAGTTGTCGATAGAGCAGTTGAGAGTTGTCGATAAAGCAGTTGAGAGTTGTCGATAGAGCAGTTGAGAGTTGTTGATAGTCGATAGAGCTGTTGAGAGCTGTCGATAAAGCAGTTGATAGTCGATAGAGCAGTTGAGAGTTGTCGATAAAGCAGTTGAGAGTTGTCGATAAAGCAGTTGAGAGTTGTTGATAGTCGATAGAGCAGTTGAGAGTTGTTGATAGTCAATAGAGCAGTTGAGAGTTGTTGATAGTCGATAGAGCAGTTGAGAGTTGTTGATAGTCGATAGAGCAGTTGAGAGTTGTTGATAGTTGATAGAGCAGTTGAGAGTTGTTGATAGTCGATAGAGCAGTTGAGAGTTGTTGATAGTTGATAGAGCAGTTGAGAGTTGTTGATAGTCGATAGAGCAGTTGAGAGTTGTCAATAGAGCAGTTGAGAGTTGTCGATAAAGCAGTTGAGAGTTGTCGATAGAGCAGTTGAGAGTTGTTGATAGTCGATAGAGCAGTTGAGAGTTGTTGATAGTTGATAGAGCAGTTGAGAGTTGTTGATAGTCGATAGAGCAGTTGAGAGTTGTTGATAGTCGATAGAGCAGTTGAGAGTTGTTGATAAAGCAGTTGAGAGTTGTCGATAGAGCAGTTGAGAGTTGTCGATAAAGCAGTTGAGAGTTGTCGATAGAGCAGTTGAGAGTTGTCGATAAAGCAGTTGAGAGTTGTCGATAAAGCAGTTGAGAGTTGTCGATAGAGCAGTTGAGAGTTGTTGATAAAGCAGTTGAGAGTTGTCGATAAAGCAGTTGAGAGTTGTCGATAGAGCAGTTGAGAGTTGTTGATAAAGCAGTTGAGAGTTGTTGATAGTCGATAGAGCAGTTGAGAGTTGTTGATAGTCGATAGAGCAGTTGAGAGTTGTTGATAGTCGATAGAGCAGTTGAGAGTTGTCGATAGAGCAGTTGAGAGTTGTCGATAAAGCAGTTGAGAGTTGTCGATAAAGCAGTTGAGAGTTGTTGATAGTCGATAGAGCAGTTGAGAGTTGTTGATAGTTGATAGAGCAGTTGAGAGTTGTTGATAGTCGATAGAGCAGTTGAGAGTTGTTGATAGTCGATAGAGCAGTTGAGAGTTGTCGATAGAGCAGTTGAGAGTTGTCGATAAAGCAGTTGAGAGTTGTCGATAGAGCAGTTGAGAGTTGTCGATAGAGCAGTTGAGAGTTGTCGATAAAGCAGTTGAGAGTTGTCGATAGAGCAGTTGAGAGTTGTTGATAAAGCAGTTGAGAGTTGTCGATAAAGCAGTTGAGAGTTGTCGATAGAGCAGTTGAGAGTTGTTGATAAAGCAGTTGAGAGTTGTTGATAAAGTAGTTGAGAGTTGTCGATAAAGCAGTTGAGAGCTGTTGATAGTCGATAAAGCAGTTGAGAGCTGTTGATAGTCGATAGAGCAGTTGAGAGCTGTTGATAGTCGATAGAGCAGTTGAGAGCTGTTGATAGTCGATAGAGCAGTTGAGAGTTGTTGATAGTCGATAGAGCAGTTGAGTGTTGTTGATAGTCGATAGAGCAGTTGAGAGTTGTTGATAGTCGATAGAGCAGTTGAGAGTTGTTGATAGTCGATAAAGCAGTTGAGAGTTGTTGATACTGTAGCAACCTTAACCCAACCCAACCTCTTCAAAAGGTTCAGATCTCTTAGCATAACGGTTGAGTTGACAGTCGCTGGACCCAGGTTAGAGTCCCGGTCAGGCTACCCCCCAAATTCATCACAATACAATCTCCACATCCAACGTTAACTGCTATGCTAGTTCAACTTACTGTGGATGGCAATTCAATTCGATAATTCAGATCCCCAAGCCAGAACAGATGAGTGAATCGATGTGTGATGTCAAACGGATTCAGTTTCTTATCTCCAAGATTCAAGAAACGTAGGATGCTGACATAATTTTGGTTGCGTCTGGTAAGAGAATAAATGTTGAGAAAATAAATGTCTTGCTTTCAAGTAGTTGAGATATGGTATCTTCTTTTCTCACATTTAGCTATTTTTGCAATATGCAGACTCATATCTTTGTGTTCCTTTTTTCATCAAACAGAAATGAACAGAACCAGTTAAAGGCTACTCAAGAAATAGAGCAGACAGGCCACAAATAACAACAGACATCCTAAATAATACTGGAGCATAAACAACCCGAAAAAACTTGTAAGAGTTTAGAGGCATTTTGAGGAGATGCTAAACATTCTGATATTGTGTCAGTGGAATCAATACACTTTTTGATTTAACTCCGTTTTGCTTTCAACATAAACTGGTTTCTAGGGGTCAGAACTATTTAAAATGCTTGAGGATTGTTACATTCTGAATACGTAATTTGTCAGCCATTTTTAATCCCTGTAGCTCACCTGAGCTTCTTCTCGCTCCCCGAAGTCAGGTGACTGTTGACAAAGCCAAAGGAAGTACCGTTGAACATGAAGGACACACCCACTGCTCCCTTATTTCCTGGAACATAAAGAAAAACAACATGGATGTAAAGTTAGGCCTCTCTACTGTTTGTGCCTTTCATCGTCTAGGTTGTTAATAAAAAGAGGGCCAGTTTCCCAGACGCAGATTAAGTCTAGTCTTGGACTAAAAAGCCATTTCATCGGAGAATCTTCATTGCACATGCATTTTAAACCAGGACTAGGTTTCATCTGTGTCCGGGAAATTGGGCCAAAGAGTCTGCAGCGAGTGGATGGGTCTGCAGTGAGTGGAGGGGTCTTCAGTGAGTGGATGAGTCTGCAGTGAGTGGATGAGTCTGCAGTGGGTGGATGGGTCTGCAGTGAGTGGAGGGGTCTTCAGTGAGTGGATGAGTCTGCAGTGGGTGGATGGGTCTGCAGTGAGTGGATGAGTCTGCAGTGGGTGGATGAGTCTGCAGTGAGTGGATGAGTCTGCAGTGGGTGGATGAGTCTGCAGTGAGTGGATAAGTCTGCAGTGAGTGGATGAGTCTGCAGTGAGTGGATGAGTCTGCAGTGAGCTGATAGGTCTGCAGTGAGTGGATGAGTCTGCAGTGAGTGGATGAGTCTGCAGTGGGTGGATGAGTCTGCAGTGAGTGGATGAGTCTGCAGTGGGTGGATGATTCTGCAGTGAGCTGATAGGTCTGCAGTGAGTGGATGAGTCTGCAGTGAGTGGATGATTCTGCTGTGAGCTGATAGGTCTGCAGTGGGTGGATGGGTCTGCAGTGAGTGGATGAGTCTGCAGTGAGTGGATGAGTCTGCAGTGGGTGGATGGGTCTGCAGTGAGTGGAGGGGTCTTCAGTGAGTGGATGAGTCTGCAGTGGGTGGATGAGTCTGCAGTGGGTGGATGAGTCTGCAGTGAGTGGATGAGTCTGCAGTGAGTGGATGAGTCTGCAGTGGGTGGATGGGTCTGCAGTGAGTGGAGGGGTCTTCAGTGAGTGGATGAGTCTGCAGTGAGTGGATGAGTCTGCAGTGGGTGGATGGTTCTGCAGTGAGTGGATGAGTCTGCAGTGGGTGGATGGGTCTGCAGTGAGTGGATGGGTCTGCAGTGGGTGGATGAGTCGGCAGTGAGTGGATGAGTCTGCAGTGAGTGGATGAGTCTGCAGTGAGTGGATGAGTCTGCAGTGGGTGGATGAGTCTGCAGTGGGTGGATGAGTCTGCAGTGGGTGGATGAGTCTGCAGTGGGCGGATGAGTCTGCAGTGGGTGGATGAGTCTGCAGTGGGTGGATGAGTCTGCAGTGGGTGGATGAGTCTGCAGTGGGTGGATGGGTCTGCAGTGAGTGGATGAGTCTGCAGTGGGTGGATGATTCTGCAGTGAGTGGATGAGTCTGCAGTGAGTGGATGAGTCTGCAGTGGGTGGATGAGTCTGCAGTGGGTGGATGAGTCTGCAGTGGGTGGATGAGTCTGCAGTGGGTGGATGAGTCTGCAGTGAGTGGATGATTCTGCAGTGAGCTGATAGGTCTGCAGTGGGTGGATGAGTCTGCAGTGGGTGGATGGGTCTGCAGTGAGCTGATAGGTCTGCAGTGGGTGGATGAGTCTGCAGTGGGTGGATGGGTCTGCAGTGAGTGGATGAGTCTGCAGTGGGTGGATGATTCTGCAGTAAGCCGATAGGTCTGCAGTGAGCTGATGGGATTTACCCAGTGCGTTGGCGATCCCTGTCTTAACGCTGTCTGAGAAGATGTGTGAGATTCTGTTTTCGTGCTCTGGCTTGGCTAGCACAACGATGCGGATGTTCCATAGGGTTTGGATGGCTATCTGAACAAAATATAACACAGGATAATTACAATTAAAACACATATTTATCTTTTTTTTTTAAAATGGTGAATTCTATTACAATCTGACAGTCACTGTCACTTGTTTAAATGTAATGTCCCAAGGCTTAATTGCAACCACATATACAGCCTGGCTGGTGGACGAGATTAGTTGTAATGTGTAACCTACCTAATACCAGTGTAGAAATCAGGAGTAAGTAACTATACTTTAAGGGGTGGTTTCCCGGACTCAGATTAAGCCTTGTCCTCAGATTAAGCCTGGTCCTCAGATTAAGCCTTGTTCTCAGATTAAGCCTTGTCCTCAGATTAAGCCTTGTTCTCAGATTAAGCCTTGTCCTCAGATTAAGCCTTGTTCTCAGATTAAGCCTTGTTCTCAGATTAAGCCTTGTTCTCAGATTAAGCCTTGTCCTCAGATTAAGCCTGGTCCTCAGATTAAGCCTTGTTCTCAGATTAAGCCTTGTCCTCAGATTAAGCCTTGTTCTCAGATTAAGCCTTGTCCTCAGATTAAGCCTTGTTCTCAGATTAAGCCTTGTTCTCAGATTAAGCCTTGTTCTCAGATTAAGCCTTGTCCTCAGATTAAGCCTTGTTCTCAGATTAAGCCTTGTTCTCAGATTAAGCCTAGCAAAGTCAATGGAAAAATCTAAATTGAAAGTGCTTTGTAGTCCAGGACTAGGCTTAATATGTATCCTGGAAAACTGGCCCTGTGTGTTGAGATAGTGACTGACTTGTTTGAAGCTGATGTTGGTGGTTCCTCTCAAGGCACTCTTCAGCGTGTCTATCCAGTCCTTCTCCCCGAGGGGATCTTCCTGAGTCCCGATCACATAGATGTCATGAGGAATGTGATCGGCCGTGTCGTCCCTGGTCTTGCCCTGACCTTTACACTGGAACCAGGATGCTATGCTGTGGGGAGGACTGGCGTTACCTGGAGGAAGAGGTAATTGTCAATCAATCAATTGTTTAATTGTCCCAATCAATCAATGTGTAATTAACTGTTGAGTTCTTGAGCAAAATAATTATCGACTGAGCTGAAGTAGCAATATCGAACGATATTGATACTAATTGATGTATAAAGTATTTATAATCAACAAATTGATGCACTAGGTAGATTATTCTATGTATTCTAGTTAATGTAGACATTGAAGGCGGCCATTTTACCCATATTCCAGGTGCCAACGAACACAGTGATCATATCTGGCTCAGGCTTGTCTGAGTGTTTGTTCTTCATCTGCTGAAGGAGTTGACAGAACCCTTCTCTTTTCTAGTGACACACACACACACACACACACACACACACACACACACACACACACACACACACACACACACACACACACACACACACACACACACACACACACACACACACACACACACACACACACACACACACACACACACACACACACACACACACACACACACACATCAGAAAGATGACCACACAGTTTACATGAAGCCATAGCTTGGTGATACTTGTACAAAGCCTTCAGAAAGTATTCACACCCCTTGACTTTTTACACATTTTGTTGTGTTACAGCCTGAATTTAATATGGATTAAATAGTGTTTATTTAAAAAAAAACAATATGCCAGTAAATCAAAGTGGAATTGTGTTTTTTGAAATTTTTACAAATAAAAAATTAAAAGCTGAAATGTCTTGAATCAATAAGTATTCAACCCTTTTGTTATGGCCTAAATAAGTTTAGGAGTAAAAATGTTTTAAGTTGCATGGACTCTGTGTGTAATAATAGTGTTAAACATGATTTTTTGAATGACTACCTCATCTCTGTACCCCACGCATACAATTATCTGTAAGGTCCCTCAGTTGAGCAGTGAATTTCAAACACAGATTCAACCACAAAGACCAGGTTTTCCAAAGCCCCTGCAAAGAAGGACACCTATTGGTAGATGGGTATACATTTTTTTTTTTTTAAAGCAGACATTAATTATCCCTTTGAGCATGGGGAAGTTATTAATTACACTTTGGATGGTGCATCAATACACCCAGTCACTACAAAGATACAGGCGTCCTTCCTAACTGAGTTGCCGGAGAGGAAGTTAAGGGATTTCACCATGAGGCCAATGGTGACTTTAAAACGGAGGATGGATCAACAACATTGTAGTTACTCCACAATACTAACCTGAATGACAGAGTGAAAAGAAGGAAGCCTGTACGTAAATTTTTTTTTATTCCAAAACATGCATCCTGTTTGCAAAAAGGCACTAAAGTAATACTGCAACAAATTTGGCAAAGAATTTAACTTTTTGTCCTGAATACAAAGTGTTATGTTTGGGGCAAATCCAACACAACACATTACTAAGTACCACTCTCCATATTTTCAAGCGTAGTGGTGGCTGCATCATGTTATGGGTATGGCTATAGTCGTTAAGCCCTGGGGAGTTTTTCAGTTTTTTTCAGGATAAAAAAGAAACAGAATGGAGAAAAATGGAGCAAAATCCCAGAGGAAAACCTGGTTCAGTCTGCTTCCCAACAGACACTGGAGATGAATTCACCTTTCACCTTTCAGCAGGACAACAACCTAAATCACAAGGCCGAATATACACTGGAGTTACTTACCAAGAGGACAGTGAATGTTCCTGGGTGGCTGAGTTACAGTTTTGACTTAAATCTACTTGAAAATCTATGGCAAGACCTAAAAATGGTTGTCTAGCAATGATCAACAACCAATTTGACAGAGTTCGAAGAATTTTGAAAATAATAAATTGGCAAATCTTGCAAAAATCCAGGTGTGGAAAGCTCTTAGAGATTTACCCAGAAAGACTCTCAGATGTAATGGCTGCCAAAGGTGCTTCTACAAAGTATTGACTCAGATTGACTCAGCCGTGTGAATACTTATGTAAATTAGATATTTCTGTGTTAAATTTTCAATACATTTGCAAAAAAATCTACAAACAATTCTAAAAATATATATTTAATCCATTTTAAATTCAGTCTGTAAAACAGCAAAATGTGGAATAAGTCAAGGGGGTATGAATACTTTCTGAAGGCACTCTAGTTCTTCTGAGGTCTACCTTTGTATCGTCGAAGACAAACTCTTTCCTCAGAGTCTTCTCCTTCTCGGTCTCCACCACGATCACCAGTTTGGCAACTTTCTGGGATTTCACCAGCTGTAAAACTACACATGACATAGATTCAGGCTACATCCACTAGTGTCTTAGATTACCATCCAAACGATACCCTTTTCCCTTTATATGGCACTACTTTTGACCAGCGCTGTCGTTACACGACGGAATTTGCATGCAATTTTAGTTGTTTTGCAAATGAGTTGCTTCTTGACTGCTTCGTGAAACACTCATCTGCAACCATGGTTGCATTCCGTTGAAATATTTCAACTTTGTGCATCAGCCAATCAAAACAAACACTTTGGACACATGATCTATTCGAATGGTTCAGAATTCTGACCCAGTTGTCATGGCAACACAGCTGTCAGTACTGCACAAGCACAACCAGCGATCAACGTTGACAGAACAGAGACTAGCACAACAGGAGATGTAACGTAGTTTATTGTATATTGTTTAGCAGTCAATAAGTGTAATTTTAGAAGTGAACCCAAACCTCTCTCTGGGAGCAATTTCCAAACACCTGAAGGTACCACGTTCAGCTGTACAAACAATAGTACGCAAGTATAAACACCATGGGACCACACAGCCGTCATACCACTCAGGAAGGAGGGGCATTCTGTCTCCTAGAGATGAACGTACTTTGGTGCTGAAAAGTGCAAATCAATCCCAGAACAACAGCAAAGGACCTTGTGAAGATGCTGGAGGAAACAGGTACAAAAGTATCTATATCCACAGTAAAACTAATCGTATATCGACATAACCTGAAAGGCCGCTCAGCAAGGAAGAAGCCACTGCTCCAAAACCGCCATAAAAAAGCCAGACTATGGTTTGCAACTGCACATGGGGACAAAGATCATACTTTTTGGAGAAATGTCCTCTGGTCTGATTAAACAAAAATGGAACTGTTTGGCCATAATGACCATCGTTATGTTTGGAGGAAAAAGGGGGATGCTTGCAAGCTGAAGAACACCATCCCAACCGTGAAGCACGAGGGTGGCAGCATCATGTTGTGGGGGTGCTTTGCTGCAGGAGGGACTGGTGCACTTCACAGAATAGATGGCATCATGAGGCAGGAAAATTATGTGGATATATTGAAGCAACATCTCAAGACATCAGTCAGAAAATTAAAGCTTGGTCGCAAATAGGTCTTCCAAATGGACAATGACCCGAAGCATACTTCCAAAGTTGTGGCATAATGGCTTAAGCACAACAAAGTCAAGGTATTGGAGTGGCCATCACAAAGCCCTGACCTCAAGCCTATAGAAAATTTGTGGGCAGAACTGAAACAGTGTGTGTGAGCAAGGAGGCCTACAAACCTGACTCAGTTACACCAGCTCTGTAAGGAGGAATGGGCCAAAATTCACCCAACTTATTGTGGGAAGCTTGTGGAAGGCTACACGAAACATTTGACCCAAGTTAAACAATTTAAAGGCAATGCTACCAAATACTAATTGAGTGTATGTAAACTTCTGGCCCACTGGGAATGTGATGAAAGAAATAAAAGCTGAAATAAATCATTCTCTCTACTATTATTCTGACATTTCACATTCTTCAAATAAAGTGGTGATCCTAACTGACCTAAGACAGGGAATTTTTACTTTGATTAAATGTCAGGAA
Source organism: Salvelinus fontinalis (assembly GCF_029448725.1). Taxonomy (NCBI): domain Eukaryota; kingdom Metazoa; phylum Chordata; class Actinopteri; order Salmoniformes; family Salmonidae; genus Salvelinus; species Salvelinus fontinalis. The sequence goes on from NC_074676.1 coordinate 56,988,158, forward strand.
TTGTGAAAAACAGAGTTTAATTGTATTTGGCTAAGGTGACTGTAAACCTCCGACTTCAACTGTACGTATTTCAGATGTTCTCGGGAAGCATAAATGTTTTAGTGATGCAACAGAAGGGTGATGAAGTTCAAATCATGTGACGTTTTTTGTTGTTGAGAATTTCCGCCCTCTACGTCACTGTCCTTTTAAAATGTGTTGCTTTGTTGTGAGTTTTTCTAACGTGATAGTTACTACGTGAAGCATTCCTTCTTTCCAGTGACTGGGGCTTTGTGAGGTATGTACCCCCCTTTCTTCCTCCACTGTACAGCCTGCATTTCTTCTATATCTTTTCTGTTACAATAACCAAACGGTTGGAAGCACAATGTAATGCAGCAGATGACATGGGGTGAGTTTAGAATTCTCAAATAAGCAGCTTCAATTTGATTGGCTATTGCATGCAATTTTAATCGCGTTTGAGTAACTTCATGTGGCAGCAAAATTGCTTGAGATTATGACCACTTGCAACTACAACTAAAATTGCATGAAAGTTGCTTCGTGTAACTCCAGTCTAAGGCCTAGAGACAGTCCAGAATGTAACCACAGTCTAAGGCCTAGAGACAGTACAGAATGTAACCCCAGTCTAAGGCCTAGATACAGTACAGAATGTAACCCCAGTCTAAGGTCTAGAGACAGTACAGAATGTAACTCCAGTCTAAGGCCTAGATACAGTCCAGAATGTAACTCCAGTCTAAGGCCTAGATACAGTACAGAATGTAACCACAGTCTAAGGCCTAGAGACAGTACAGAATGTAACCCCAGTCTAAGGCCTAGAGACAGTACAGAATGTAACCCCAGTCTAAGGCCTAGATACAGTACAGAATGTAACCCCAGTCTAACGCCTAGATACAGTACAGAATGTAAAAACAAAAAGCGAAAGACTCTTTACGATTATAGGAGGAATAGATTACTTACTTTTATGATGTACAAAGTATTTATCTTCTGGTCCGTCTTTAGATTTCTTGAAGTAGATCTTCCCAGTTTCCACATCCACCTTGAGGAACATCTTGGTTGTGAGACCAAGCAACTCTGATTTGACCTGCAAAAGAAGACCAAAACCTTATAAATTCACAAAAGGAACCTGTCCTCGTGCAATTAAACCGTGCAAAGACAATTTGCAGTTTACCCCAATGATAATAGAGATACCATTATTTTGTTTCAGACAAGTTTTATTATCCGCTATGCCTTTGATATACAATATGTGGTAACATTGTTATCATGAAACACAATGATAGTTGGCTTTTTGACTTCAGTATCTCACTAATTCAACTTACTTCAAATGTAATAGGTGGTATTAGAGACTTCCTGTGTCCTCCTTCATATCCTACCGACTCAAACAGAGCCGTTTTGGCCTGAAAAAAAGAAGGAAACTACAGTATGTGAAAAGGAAGCATTACTCCTTCAACTGTATGTTTCTGGTCTGGTTTTGGTCAAAGTGTAACAGGAAATACATTACAACATATGAGAGATCATATACACCAGGATCAGTTAGCGATTGAAAGAAATTGTAAATGAACAACCTATTGCTAACAATGCTAACGTTGCTAACGTTGAATACAAAAAAATTAAATGTCAGAATAAGATTGTGTCCCAAATCTCAACCCTATTCCCTATATAGTGCACTACTTATGACCAGAGCTCAATGGGCCCTGATCAAAAGAAGTGCACTATTTAGAGAATGGGACAAGCCCTAAGTTTAGAATAGTGTTAAACATTACTTTATCCTCGATGGAGTAGAGCAGCTTGGTAATTTGTTCCAGCCTGAAGGAAACAGTTTGACCTGAATCTGTTGACACCTAGAAATTAAAAGCAGAATTCGTGAATTCAACATAAACCAAGAATAGGGTAAAGGCAGCCTTCAGCGCATCACATAGGTCAAATCATTAAAAACACAAAGGACTTGATTATATAAATACTGTATACTAGACCAGAGATAATATAAATACTGTTTCTAGACCAGAGATTATATAAATACTGTATACTAGACCAGAGAAAATATAAATACTGTATACTAGACCAGAGATATAAATACTGTACACTAAACCAGAGATATAAATACTGTACACTAGACCAGAGATATCAATACTGTACACTAGACCAGAGATATCAATACTGTACACTAGACCAGAGATATCAATACTGTACACTAGACCAGAGATATCAATACTGTACACTAGACCAGAGATATCAATACTGTACACTAGACCAGAGATATCAATACTGTACACTAGACCAGAGATATCAATACTGTACACTAGACCAGAGATATCAATACTGTATACTAGACCAGAGATATCAATACTGTACACTAGACCAGAGATATAAATACTGTACACTAGACAAGAGATATCAATACTGTACACTAGACCAGAGATATCAATACTGTACACTAGACCAGAGATATCAATACTGTACACTAGACCAGAGATATAAATACTGTACACTAGACCAGAGATATAAATACTGTACACTAGACCAGAGATATAAATACTGTACACTAGACCAGAGATATAAATACTGTACACTAGACCAGAGATATAAATACTGTACACTAGACCAGAGATATCAATACTGTACACTAGACCAGAGATATAAATACTGTATACTAGACCAGAGATATGAATACTGTACACTAGACCAGAGATATAAATACTGTATACTAGACCAGAGATGATATAAATACTGTATACTAGACCAGAGATGATATAAATACTGTACACTAGACCAGAGATATAAACACTGTATACTAGACCAGAAAATATATAAATACTGTATACTAGACCAGAGATGATATAAATACTGTACACTAGACCAGAGATATAAATACTGTATACTAGACCAGAGATATAAATACTGTATACTAGACCAGAGATGATATAAATACTGTACACTAGACCAGAGATATAAATACTGTACACTAGACCAGATATGATATAAATACTGTACACTAGACCAGAGATATAAATACTGTATACTAGACCAGAGATATAAATACTGTATACTAGACCAGAGATGATATAAATACTGTACACTAGACCAGAGATATAAATACTGTACACTAGACCAGAGATATAGATACTGTACACTAGACCAGAGATATAAATACTGTATACTAGACCAGAGATGATATAAATACTGTATACTAGATCAGAGATATAAATACTGTATATTAGACCAGAGATAATATAAATACTGTACACTAGACTAGAGATAATATAAATACTGTACACTAGACCAGAGATAATATAAATACTGTACACTAGACCAGAGATAATATAAATACTGTACACTAGACCAGAGATATAAATACTGTACACTAGACCAGAGATAATATAAATACTGTACACTAGACCAGAGATATAAATACTGTACACTAGACTAGAGATATAAATACTGTACACTAGACCAGAGATATAAATACTGTACACTAGACCAGAGATATAAATACTGTACACTAGACCAGAGATATAAATACTGTACACTAGACCAGAGATATAAATACTGTACACTAGACCAGAGATATAAATACTGACACTAGACCAGAGATATAAATACTGTACACTAGACCAGAGATATAAATACTGTATGCTAGACCAGAGATATAAATACTGTACACTAGACCAGAGATATGAATACTGTACACTAGACCAGAAATATAGATACTGTACACTAGACCAGAGATATAAATACTGTATACTAGACCAGAGATGATATAAATACTGTACACTAGACCAGAGATATAAATACTGTATACTAGACCAGAGATATAAATACTGTATACTAGACCAGAGATGATATAAATACTGTATACTAGACCAGAGATATAAATACTGTATATTAGACCAGAGATAATATAAATACTGTACATTAGACCAGAGATAATATAAATACTGTACACTAGACCAGATATAATATAACTACTGTACACTAGACCAGAGATTATATAAATACTGTACACTCGACCAGAGATAATATAAATACTGTACACTAGACCAGAGATAATATAAATACTGTACACTAGACCAGAGATAATATAAATACTGTACACTAGACCAGAGATATAAATACTCTATACTAGACCAGAGATATAAATACTGTATACTAGAGCAGAGATATAAATACTGTATACTAGACCAGAGATATAAATACTGTACACTAGACCAGAGATATAAATACTGTATACTAGACCAGAGATGATATAAATACTGTACACTAGACCAGAGATATAAATACTGTATACTAGACCAGAGATGATATAAATACTGTACACTAGACCAGATATATAGATACTGTACACTAGACCAGCGATATAAATACTGTTTACTAGACCAGAGATGATATAAATACTGTACACTAGACCAGAGATATAAATACTGTATACTAGACCAGAGATATAAATACTGTATACTAGACCAGAGATATAAATACTGTACACTAGACCAGAGATGATATAAATACTGTACACTAGACCAGAGCTATAAATACTGTATACTAGACCAGAGATATAAATACTGTATACTAGACCAGAGATATAAATACTGTATACTAGACCAGAGATATAAATACTGTATACTAGACCAGAGATGATATAAATACTGTACACTAGACCAGAGATATAAATACTGTATACTAGACCAGAGATGATATAAATAATGTACACTAGACCAGAGATACAAATACTGTATACTAGACCAGAGATATAAATACTGTACATTAGACCAGAGATATAAATACTGTACACTAGACCAGAGATAATATAAATACTGTACACTAGACCAGAGATAATATAAATACTGTACACTAGACCAGAGATAATATAAATACTGTACACTAGACCAGAGATAATATAAATACTGTATACTAGACCAGATACATAAATACTGTATACTAGACCAGAGATATAAATACTGTACACTAGACCAGAGATATAAATACTGTACACTAGACCAGAGATATAAATACTGTATACTAGACCAGAGATATGAATACTGTACACTAGACCAGAGATATAAATACTGTATACTAGACCAGAGATATAAATACTGTATACTAGACCAGAGATATGAATACTGTATACTAGACCAGAGATATAAATACTGTATACTAGACCAGAGATATAAATACTGTATACTAGACCAGAGATGATATAAATACTGTATACTAGACCAGAGATATAAATATGTATATTAGACCAGAGATAATATAAATACTGTACACTAGACTAGAGAAAATATAAATACTGTACACTAGACCGGAGATAATATAAATACTGTACACTAGACCAGAGATAATATAAATACTGTACACTAGACCAGAGATAATATATATACTGTACACTAGACCAGAGATAATATAAATACTGTACACTAGACCAGAGATAATATAAATACTGTACACTAGACCAGAGATAATATAAATACTGTACACTAGACCAGAGATATAAATACTGTACACTAGACCAGAGATAATATAAATACTGTATACTAGACCAGAGATGATATAAATACTGTACACTAGACCAGAGATATAAATACTGTACACTAGACCAGAGTTATAAATACTGTATACTAGACCAGAGTTATAAATACTGTATACTAGACCAGAGATATAAATACTGTATACTAGACCAGAGATATGAATACTGTACACTAGACCAGAGATATAAATACTGTACACTAGACCAGAGATATAAATACTGTACACTAGACCAGAGATATAAATACTGTATACTAGACCAGAGATGATATAAATACTGTGCACTAGACCAGAGATATAAATACTGTATACTAGACCAGAGATATAAATACTGTGTACTAGACCAGAGATATAAATACTGTATACTAGACCAGAGATATAAATACTGTATACTAGACCAGAGATATTACATTTACATTTAAGTCATTTAGCAGACGCTCTTATCCAGAGCGACTTACAAATACTGTATACTAGACCAGTGATATAAATACTGTATACTAGACCAGAGATGATATAAATACTGTATACTAGACCAGAGGTATAAATACTGTACACTAGACCAGAGATATAAATACTGTACACTAGACCAGAGATATAAATACTGTACACTAGACCAGAGATATAAATACTGTATACTAGACCAGAGATATGAATACTGTACACTAGCCCAGAGATATAAATACTGTATACTAGACCAGAGATTATATAAATACTGTATACTAGACCAGAGATGATATAAATACTGTACACTAGGTCAGAGATATGAATACTGTACACTAGACCAGATATATAAATACTGTACACTAGACCAGAGATGATATAAATACTGTACACTAGACCAGAGATATAAATACTGTACACTAGACCAGAGATATAAATACTGTACACTAGACCAGAGATGATACAAATACTGTACACTAGACCAGAGATTATATAAATACTGTACACTAGACTAGAGATATAAATACTGTACATTAGACTAGAGATATAAATACTGTACACTAGACTAGAGATATAAATACTGTATACTAGACCAGAGATGATATAAATACTGTACACTAGACGAGAGATATAATACTGTATACTAGACCAGAGATGATATAAATACTGTATACTAGACTAGAGATGATATAAATACTGTATACTAGACCAGAGATGATATAAATACTGTCTACTAGACCAGAGGTATGAATACTGTATACTAGACCAGAGATATAAATACTGTATACTAGACCAGAGATATAAATACTGTATACTAGACCAGAGGTATGAATACTGTATACTAGACCAGAGATATAAATACTGTACATTAGACCAGAGATATAAATACTGTACACTAGACCAGAGATAATATAAATACTGTACACTAGACCAGAGATAATATAAATACTGTACACTAGACCAGAGATAATATAAATACTGTACACTAGACCAGAGATAATATAAATACTGTATACTAGACCAGATACATAAATACTGTATACTAGACCAGAGATATAAATACTGTACACTAGACCAGAGATATAAATACTGTACACTAGACCAGAGATATAAATACTGTATACTAGACCAGAGATATGAATACTGTACACTAGACCAGAGATATAAATACTGTATACTAGACCAGAGATATAAATACTGTATACTAGACCAGAGATATGAATACTGTACACTAGACCAGAGATATAAATACTGTATACTAGACCAGAGATATAAATACTGTATACTAGACCAGAGATTATATAAATACTGTATACTAGACCAGAGATATAAATACTGTATATTAGACCAGAGATAATATAAATACTGTACACTAGACTAGAGATAATATAAATACTGTACACTAGACCGGAGATAATATAAATACTGTACACTAGACCAGAGATAATATAAATACTGTACACTAGACCAGAGATAATATATATACTGTACACTAGACCAGAGATAATATAAATACTGTACACTAGACCAGAGATAATATAAATACTGTACACTAGACCAGAGATAATATAAATACTGTACACTAGACCAGAGATATAAATACTGTATACTAGACCAGAGATATAAATACTGTATACTAGACCAGAGATATGAATACTGTACACTAGACCAGAGATATAAATACTGTACACTAGACCAGAGATATAAATACTGTACACTAGACCAGAGATATAAATACTGTATACTAGACCAGAGATGATATGAATACTGTGCACTAGACCAGAGATATAAATACTGTATACTAGACCAGAGATATAAATACTGTATACTAGACCAGAGATGATATAAATACTGTACACTAGACCAGAGATATAAATACTGTACACTAGACCAGAGTTATAAATACTGTATACTAGACCAGAGTTATAAATACTGTATACTAGACCAGAGATATAAATACTGTATACTAGACCAGAGATATGAATACTGTACACTAGACCAGAGATATAAATACTGTACACTAGACCAGAGATATAAATACTGTACACTAGACCAGAGATATAAATACTGTATACTAGACCAGAGATGATATAAATACTGTGCACTAGACCAGAGATATAAATACTGTATACTAGACCAGAGATATAAATACTGTGTACTAGACCAGAGATATAAATACTGTATACTAGACCAGAGATATAAATACTGTATACTAGACCAGAGATATTACATTTACATTTAAGTCATTTAGCAGACGCTCTTATCCAGAGCGACTTACAAATACTGTATACTAGACCAGTGATATAAATACTGTATACTAGACCAGAGATGATATAAATACTGTATACTAGACCAGAGGTATAAATACTGTACACTAGACCAGAGATATAAATACTGTACACTAGACCAGAGATATAAATACTGTACACTAGACCAGAGATATAAATACTGTATACTAGACCAGAGATATGAATACTGTACACTAGCCCAGAGATATAAATACTGTATACTAGACCAGAGATTATATAAATACTGTATACTAGACCAGAGATGATATAAATACTGTACACTAGGTTAGAGATATGAATACTGTACACTAGACCAGATATATAAATACTGTACACTAGACCAGAGATGATATAAATACTGTACACTAGACCAGAGATATAAATACTGTACACTAGACCAGAGATATAAATACTGTACACTAGACCAGAGATGATACAAATACTGTACACTAGACCAGAGATTATATAAATACTGTACACTAGACTAGAGATATAAATACTGTACATTAGACTAGAGATATAAATACTGTACACTAGACTAGAGATATAAATACTGTATACTAGACCAGAGATGATATAAATACTGTACACTAGACGAGAGATATAATACTGTATACTAGACCAGAGATGATATAAATACTGTATACTAGACTAGAGATGATATAAATACTGTATACTAGACCAGAGATGATATAAATACTGTCTACTAGACCAGAGGTATGAATACTGTATACTAGACCAGAGATATAAATACTGTATACTAGACCAGAGATATAAATACTGTATACTAGACCAGAGGTATGAATACTGTATACTAGACCAGAGATATAAATACTGTACATTAGACCAGAGATATAAATACTGTACACTAGACCAGAGATAATATAAATACTGTACACTAGACCAGAGATAATATAAATACTGTACACTAGACCAGAGATAATATAAATACTGTACACTAGACCAGAGATAATATAAATACTGTATACTAGACCAGATACATAAATACTGTATACTAGACCAGAGATATAAATACTGTACACTAGACCAGAGATATAAATACTGTACACTAGACCAGAGATATAAATACTGTATACTAGACCAGAGATATGAATACTGTACACTAGACCAGAGATATAAATACTGTATACTAGACCAGAGATATAAATACTGTATACTAGACCAGAGATATGAATACTGTACACTAGACCAGAGATATAAATACTGTATACTAGACCAGAGATATAAATACTGTATACTAGACCAGAGATTATATAAATACTGTATACTAGACCAGAGATATAAATACTGTGTATTAGACCAGAGATAATATAAATACTGTACACTAGACTAGAGATAATATAAATACTGTACACTAGACCGGAGATAATATAAATACTGTACACTAGACCAGAGATAATATAAATACTGTACACTAGACCAGAGATAATATATATACTGTACACTAGACCAGAGATAATATAAATACTGTACACTAGACCAGAGATAATATAAATACTGTACACTAGACCAGAGATAATATAAATACTGTACACTAGACCAGAGATATAAATACTGTATACTAGACCAGAGATATAAATACTGTATACTAGACCAGAGATATGAATACTGTACACTAGACCAGAGATATAAATACTGTACACTAGACCAGAGATATAAATACTGTACACTAGACCAGAGATATAAATACTGTATACTAGACCAGAGATGATATAAATACTGTGCACTAGACCAGAGATATAAATACTGTATACTAGACCAGAGATATAAATACTGTATACTAGACCAGAGATATAAATACTGTATACTAGACCAGAGATATAAATACTGTATACTAGACCAGAGATATTACATTTACATTTAAGTCATTTAGCAGACGCTCTTATCCAGAGCGACTTACAAATACTGTATACTAGACCAGTGATATAAATACTGTATACTAGACCAGAGATGATATAAATACTGTATACTAGACCAGAGGTATAAATACTGTACACTAGACCAGAGATATAAATACTGTACACTAGACCAGAAATATAAATACTGTACACTAGACCAGAGATATAAATACTGTATACTAGACCAGAGATATGAATACTGTACACTAGCCCAGAGATATAAATACTGTATACTAGACCAGAGATTATATAAATACTGTATACTAGACCAGAGATGATATAAATACTGTACACTAGGTCAGAGATATGAATACTGTACACTAGACCAGAGATATAAATACTGTACACTAGACCAGAGATGATATAAATACTGTACACTAGACCAGAGATATAAATACTGTACACTAGACCAGAGATATAAATACTGTACACTAGACCAGAGATGATACAAATACTGTACACTAGACCAGAGATTATATAAATACTGTACACTAGACTAGAGATATAAATACTGTACATTAGACTAGAGATATAAATACTGTACACTAGACTAGAGATATAAATACTGTATACTAGACCAGAGATGATATAAATACTGTATACTAGACTAGAGATGATATAAATACTGTATACTAGACCAGAGATGATATAAATACTGTCTACTAGACCAGAGGTATGAATACTGTATACTAGACCAGAGGTATGAATACTGTATACTAGACCAGAGATATGAATACTGTATACTAGACCAGAGATATAAATACTGTATACTAGACCAGAGATATGAATACTGTATACTAGACCAGAGATATAAATACTGTATACTAGACCAGAGATATGAATACTGTATACTAGACCAGAGATATAAATACTGTATACTAGACCAGAGATATGAATACTGTATACTAGACCAGAGATATAAATACTGTATACTAGACCAGAGATATGAATACTGTATACTAGACCAGAGATATAAATACTGTATACTAGACCAGAGATATGAATACTGTATACTAGACCAGAGATATAAATACTGTATACTAGACCAGAGATATGAATACTGTATACTAGACCAGAGATATGAATACTGTATACTAGACCAGAGATATAAATACTGTATACTAGACCAGAGGTATGAATACTGTATACTAGACCAGAGATGATATAAATACTGTATACTAGACCAGAGATATAAATACTGTACACTAGACCATGAGATATAAATACTGTCTACTAGACCAGAGGTATGAATACTGTATACTAGACCAGAGATATACATACTGTATACTAGACCAGAGATATAAATACTGTATACTAGACCAGAGGTATGAATACTGTATACTAGACCAGAGATGATATAAATACTGTATACTAGACCAGAGATATAAATACTGTACACTAGACCAGAGATAATATAAATACTGTACACTAGACCAGAGATATGAATACTGTACACTAGACCAGAGATGCTATAAATACTGTATAGTAGACTAGAGATGACAGTAACACTAAACAGAAGTGTCTGATAAATGGTTAATAATATCCACCTGCAACCATGAAGCATCTATATACCTACAATCAGATAGCATTATCACTCATTGTACAGAACGACAAAGACCCTCCAGTCTAGAATGGATCCTCATACCGACCTGTTTCCTGATTGACTACTGATGTAAAAAAATGAATAACATCTTGATAGCAGCTCATACTGTCCCATCTCCTTACTGAATGTTGACGTTAAAACAATGGCTCATATTAATTATAATAAACAACCCACCTGACTTCTCATTCGGCCGACCACTGGGGACAGCTGTTGGTCTAGAAGCCTCTGAAAAGCCTCCAGAGTGGGCAGGGTACGGGAGATCTCACTGACAACACAGGACCACCAGAAATGTTAATTCAACACTAAAATACTTTGTTCATCCCACAAGAGTTAGGGTGAATCAAATGCTGGTGTTCCCAGGGTTGGAATTTCTATAACAAGCCTGCTGTTAACAGTGAACGCTGAGTGCTTTATTAAATGTTGCAGATATATACAGTGGTGTCTGGGAATTATTGGCACGCTTGATAAAGAGGAGCAATAGTGAATGTATAAAATAAATAATTAAAATACTGGGCAATATTGAATGATGCAAAAAGAAAAAGGGGAAATTATATTATTTTATATGAATAGAATTGTACAGAGAAATATTTTGGTTTACAAGTAATAATTTTTTCTTCTCAAAAAGGTAAGGGTCTAAATTATTGACACCTGAATAATAATGATGAGCGAGAACGATACATATATAATATAATAAATAATTAAAATACTGGGCTTTATTTTATGCTCCCCCAAAAATGGGGAAATTATCTTATTTTCTATTAATGCAATTGCTCAGAATTGTTTTTATTGTTTAATCAAATCAAATCAAACTTTATTTATACAGCACAATTCAGACACAGAATAGAACGCAATGTCCTTTACAGGAAAAAAGAATGACGAACTGAACAACTTAAATGCACCCAAAAGGAAAAGCAAAGCTAAAAATATGTGTTTTAAGATCTCTTTTAAATATGTCCACAGTTTCAGCCCCCCTCAGGTTCTCTGGCAGGCTGGGGGCATAGTAACTAAAGGCTGGGGGCATAGTAACTAAAGGCAGGGGGCATAGTAACTAAAGGCAGGGGGCATAGTAACTAAAGGCAGGGGGCATAGTAACTAAAGGCTGCCTCTCCATGCCTCTTGGTCCCCCTCAGGGTCTCTGGCAGGCTATTCCAGAGGCTGGGGGCATAGTAACTAAAGGCAGGGGGCATAGTAACTAAAGGCAGGGGGCATAGTAACTGAAGGCTGGGGGCATAGTAACTGAAGGCTGGGGGCATAGTAACTAAAGGCTGGGGAAATAGTAACTGAAGGCTGCCTCTCCATGCCTCTTGGTCCCCCTCAGGGTCTCTTAACCTCCCCTGTTATTGGTAATGGTGAGAGGTTAGATCATACCTCCAAGACATGCTAACCTCAACCTGTTATTGGTAGTGGTGAGAGGTTCGATCATACCACCAAGACATGCTAACCTCCCCTGTTATTGGTAATGTAGTCATTGTGTGGTAAAAATATGTGAGCAAATACTAAACTTTTGATGACTTTACATATAAGAATATTTAGGGTGGTCAATAATTTTGACCCCTACCTTCTTGAGAAAAAAATACATTACTTGTTTAACAAAATCTCTTTCTCTGAGCAAAAGTACAAGTATAACATATTATAATTTCCCCCATTTTTTGTTGTTGATGCATTCAATATAGCTCAGTTTTCGATTTGATTTATTTTATACAGTCATCATTGCTAATCTTTACCAAGGGTGTCAATAAAAACAATTTATGCTGCTTCAACCACCTCTCGCCCAGGGTATTCAGCCGATCAGTGGTCACCACACCAAGGGTGTCAACAATTTGTGACACCACTGTAGCTAGTGTAACAGTATAACTTTAGTCCGTCCCCTCGTCCCGAACCCGGGCGCGAACCAGGGACCCTCTGCACACATCAACAACAGTCACCCACGAAGCGTCGTTACCCATCGCTCCACAAAAGCCACGGCCCTTGCAGAGCAAGGGGAACCACTACTTCAAGGTCTCAGAGCGAGTGACGTCACCGATTGAAACGCTATTAGCGCGCACCACCGCTAACTAGCTAGCCATTTCACATCGGTTACACTAGCTATTGTCTGTAAGTCTACTGTACCTGTTAAGATGTTTGCAAATTCCCATAGTGAGCTTTTTCAGATGGGGAAGGTTGGGATTCCCATTCTGGGCTTGCTCAGCATCGAGACGGAGTGACGTGTGGAAGTATTCCTGGATGGATTGTTGGTGCTCTTCTGACAGGCTGGAAGACAATGAATTATCAGTCAGGGAGTTTATCAGGGAGTTTTTCCTAGCCACCTTGCTTCTACACCTGCATTGCTTGCTGTTTTGGGGGTTTCTGTACATCACTTTGATATATCAGCTGATGTAAGAAGGGCTATGTAAATAAATTGAATTTTATTTTATTTGATCAGTCAGTGTGATTAGTTTGTTGATGCCTAACTAAAAGATTGGCAGCTGGGTAACACAATGCAACGTGTCGTCAGTAACACAATACTACTGAAGACACTCAATCAGCATTTTGCAGCTCATGGTAGAATGAGAAGTGTCTCAGTGTATCAAATAAAATAAAATTTAAAAATTCCTTTTTGACATCAGCTGATGTCACAAAGTGCTGTACAGAATCCCAGCCTAAAACCCCAAACAGCAAGCAATGCAGATGTAGAAGCACGGTGGCTAGGAAAAACTCCCTAGAAAGGCCAGAACCTAGCAAATCAAAAGTGCTGATCTAAGATACATTTTTGCCTGATCAATAACGAATAAGATTACATCGGATAGGGTGGGACCTGATCTCAGATCAACACTCTGAGAAGATTTCGTGGGCCCAAATTAACATACTTAGACATGTCCAAGTGTTGCAGCCTCTGTAGGTACGTGTCTCTCAGGGAAGCACAGGCTAGCTCTGAAGTCTGTGACTCTCCCCCGTGGATCTCTTTACTGCCATTGGCTGACAGACCTCCTGAGAAGTTCCTGGGTGGTAGCTGAGGCGGGTATTTAACTGGATCTGGAGACCAACAACCACATCAGTCAAACTGTTAGACATAATGAACGTACCAGTATCATACCCCTGTGTAGTACTTTAATTACAACTACTTGAGTAATAGCACCTCCAGTCACTTTACCTCATGTTTACATGTATACATATCTTATATATATATATATATATATATATATATATATATATATATATATATCTTATTTATATGTATATATCTTTTATTTATTTCACCTTTATTTAACCAGGTAGGTCAAGTTGAGAACAAGTTCTCATTTACAATTGCGACCTGGCCAAGATAAAGCAAAGCAGTTCGACACATACAACAACACAGAGTTACACATGGAGTAGAACAAACATACAGTCAATAATACAGTAGAAAAACAAGTCTATATACAATGTGAGCAAATGAGGTAAGATAAGGGAGGTAAAGGCAAAAAAAGGCCATGGTGGCAAAGTAAATACAATATAGCAAGTAAAACACTGGAATGGTAGATTTGCAGTGGAAGAATGTGCAAAGTAGAGATAGAAATAATGGGGTGCAAAGGAGCAAAATAAATAAATAAATAAATAAATACAGTAGGGAAAGAGGTAGTTGTTTGGGCTAAATTATAGATGGGCTATGTACAAGTGCAGTAATCTGTGAGCTGCTCTGACAGCTGGTGCTTAAAGCAAGTGAGTGAAATAAGTGTTTCCAGTTTCAGAGATTTTTGTAGTTCGCTCCAGTCATTGGCAGCAGAGAACTGGAAGGAGAGACGGCCAAAGGAAGAATTGGTTTTGGGGGTGACCAGAGAGATATACCTGCTGGAGCGCGTGCTACAGGTAGGTGCTGCTATGGTGACCAGTGAGCTGAGATAAGGGGGGACTTTACCTAGCAGGGTCTTGTAGATGACCTGGAGCCAGTGGGTTTGGCGACGAGCATGAAGCGAGGGCCAGCCAACGAGAGCGTATAGATCGCAGTGGTGGGTAGTATATGGGGCTTTGGTGACAAAACGGATGGCACTGTGATAGACTGCATCCAATTTATTGAGTAGGGTATTGGAGGCTATTTTGTAAATGACATCACCGAAGTCGAGGATTGGTAGGATGGTCAGTTTTACAAGGGTATGTTTGGCAGCATGAGTGAAGGATGCTTTGTTGCGGAATAGGAAGCCAATTCTAGATTTAACTTTGGATTGGAGATGTTTAATGTAAATCTGGAAGGAGAGTTTACAGTCTAACCACACACCTAGGTATTTGTAGTTGTCCACATATTCTAAGTCAGAGCCGTCCAGAGTAGTGATGTTGGACAGGCGGGCAGGTGCAGGCAGCGATCGGTTGAAGAGCATGCATTTAGTTTTACTTGTATTTACGAGCATTTGGAGGAGTCGGAAGGAGTTTTATGGCATTGAATCTACCTCAATTGACTCCAGTACTCCTGTTTACAAGTATATATATATACCTCAATGACTCCAGTACTTCTGTTTACATGTATATATCTACCTCAGTGACTCCAGTACTTCTGTTTACAAGTATATATCTACCTCAATGTCTCCAGAACTCCTGTTTACAAGTATATATCTACCTCAATGTCTCCAGTACTCCTGTTTACAAGTATATATATATACCTCAATGACTCCAGTACTTCTGTTTACATGTATATATCTACCTCAGTGACTCCAGTACTCCTGTTAATATGTATATACTGTACAGTACCAGGTTTTGACACAACTACTCATTCAAGGGTTTTTCATAATTTTGACTATTTTCTAGATTGTAGAAAAATAGTGAAGACATCAAAACTATGAAATAACACATATGGAATCACGTAGTAACCAAAAAAGTGTTAAACAAATCAAAATATATTTTATATATTTGAGATTCTTAAAAGTAGCCACCCTTTGCCTTGATGACAGATGTGGACACTCTTGGCATTCTCTCAACCAGCTTCATGAGGTAGTTACCTGGAATGCATTTCACTTAACAGGTGTGCCTTGCTGAAAGTTAATTTGTGGAATTTCTTCCCTTCTTAATGCATTTGAGCCAATCAGTTGTGTTTTGAAAAGGTAGGGGAGTGGTATGCAGAAGATAGCCCTATTTGGTAAAAGACCAAGTTCACATTCTCATTAATGAGGCTGGAGAAGATGTCAGCTGTTTTACGGGCTCCTAAAAAATTATGCTATTGTGTGTGTTTTGTTGCGTTATTTGTAACTTATTTTGTACATAATGTTTCTGCCACCGTCTCTTATGACCAAAAATAGCTTCTGGATATCAGGACAGCAATTACTCATCTCGTACTGGACAAAGATTTTTTATTTAACGAGTCGGATGCGAAGGATTTACTTCAGACACCGGACAAGGCCCAAATCACTGAGATTCACATGAAGAAGAGACGGAGATATAGGGGTCATAGGTCGGGGTGCCTTGTAAGGATCCGATGGCGAGTGGGTAACCCTCCTCTACCATCAGTCCTACAAGCCAACGTGCGATCACTGGATAATAAAATGGATGAGCTCCGATCAAGACTATCCTACCAACGGAACATTAGAAATTGTAATATCTGGGCCTCCCGGGTGGCGCAGTGGTCTAAGTCACTGCATCGGTTCGAGCCCAGGCTCTGTCGCAGCCGGCCGCAACCGGGAGGCCCATGGGGCAGCGCACAATTGGCCTAGCGTCGTCCGGGTTAGGGAGGGTTTGGCCGGCAGGGATATCCTTGTCTCATCGCGCACTAGCGACTCCTGTGGCGGGCCAGGCGCAGTGCACACTGACCAGGTTGCTAGGTGTACGGTATTTCCTCCGACACATTGGTGCGGCTGGCTTCCGGGTTGGATGCGCGCTGTGTTTTAACACAAGCAGTGCGGCTTGGTTGGGTTGTGTTTCGGAGGACGTATGGCTCTCGACCTTCGCCTCTCCCAAGTCCGTGCGGGAGTTGTAGAGGTGAGACAAGACAGTAACTACTAACAATTGAATACCACGAAATTGGGGAGAAAAAGGGGTTAAAAAACACAAACGTAATGTCTTATGTTTCACCGAGTCGTGGCTGAATGACGACATGGATAACATACAGCTGTGGTAGGTTTTCTGTGCATCCGGTAAGACAAGTGGTGGTGGTCTGTGTCTATTTATAAATAACAGCTGGTGCACAACATCTAATATTAAGGAAGTCTCTAGGTTTTGCTCGCCTGAGGTAGAGTATCTCATGATAAGCTGTAGACCACACTATTTACCAAGAGAGTTTTCATCCATATTTTTCTTAGCTGTCTATTTACTACCACAAACCGATGCTGGCACTAAGAACGCACTCAACGAGCTGTATAAAGCCATGAGCAAATAAGAAAATGCTCATCCGGAGGCAGTGCTCTAGCGGACATTAATACAGGAAAACTTACATCTGTTTTACCTCATTTCTACCAGTATGTTACATGTGCAACTAGAGGGAAAAAAACTCTAGACCACCTTTACTCCACACACAGAGATGTGTACAAAGTTCTCCGTCACCCTCTATTTGGCAAATGTGACCATAACTCTATCCTCCTGATTCCTGCTTACAAGCTAAACTAAAGCAGGAAGTACCAGTGACTCGCTCAATACGGAAGTGGTCAGATGACGCAGATGCTAAGCTACAGGACTGTTTTGCTAGCACAGACTGGAATATGTTCCCGGGATTCTTCTGATGGCATTGAGGAGTACATCACATCAGTCACTGGCTTCCTCAATAAGTGCATTGATGATGTTGTCCCCACAGTGACCGTACATACCCCAACCAGAAGCCATGGATTACAGGCAACATCCGCGAACTAAAGGGTAGAGCTGCTGCTTTCAAGGAGCAGGATTCTAACCCGGACACTTATAAGAAATCCCGCTATGCTACCCGGACTATTTGCATTGTATTTGTTATATATCTACCTCAATGACTCTGATGCCCCACTTTACATGTAAATACACTATATATAGTACAGTATGTGGATACCCCTTCAAATGTATGGATTTGCCTATTACAACCACACCCGTTGCTGACAGGTGTATAAAATCGAGCACACAGCCATGCAATCTCCATAGACAAACATTGGGCAGTAGAATGGCCTAACTGAAGAGCTCAGTGACTTTCAACGTGGCACTGTCATAGGATGCCACCTTTTCAACAAGTCAGTTTGTCAAATTTCTGCCCCTCTAGAGCTACCCCGGTCAACTGTAAGTGCTGTAATTGTGAAGTGGAAAAATTTAGGAGCAACAACGGCTCAGCCGCGAAGTGGTAGGCCACACAAGCTCACATAACAGTACCGCCGAGTGCTGAACATCGTCTAGATGATTCTGTGCTTCCAAATTTGTGGCAACAGTTTGGGGTAGGCCCTTTCCTGTTTCAGCATGACTATGCCGCTGTGCACAAAGTGAGGTCCATACAGAATTGGTTTGTTGAGATTGGTGTGGAAGAACTTGACTGGCCTGCACAGAGCCCTGACCTCAACCCCATCGAACACCTTTGGGATGAATTGGAATGCAGACTGCGAGCCAGACCTAATTGCACAACATCAGTGCCCGACCTCACTAATGCTCTTGTGGCTGAATGGAAGCAAGTCCCCCACAGCAATGTTCCAACATCTAGTGGAAAGCCTTCCCAGAAGAATGGAGGCTGTTATGGCAACAAAGGGGGAACCAATTCCATATTAATGCCCATGATTTTGGAATGAGATGTTCGACGAGCAGGTGTCCACATACTTTTGGTCATGTAGCCTGCGGCTATGGAATCCTGACCTATTCACCGGACGTGCTACCTGTCCCAGACCTGCTGTTTTCAACTCTCTAGAGACAGCAGGAGTGGTAGAGATACTCTTAATGATCAGCTATGAAAAGCCAACTGACAATTACTCCTGAGGTGCTGACTTCTTGCACCCTCGACAACTACTGTGATTATCATTATTTGACCATGCTGGTCATTTATGAACATTTGAACATCTTGGCCATGTTCTGTTATAATCTCCACCCGGCACAGCCAGAAGAGGACTGGCCACCCCTCATAGCATGGTTCCTCTCTAGGTTTCTTCCTAGGTTTTGGCCTTTCTAGGGAGTTTTTCCTAGCCACCGTGCTTCTACACCTGCATTGCTTGCTGTTTGGGGTTTTAGGCTGGGTTTCTGTACAACACTTTGAGATATCAGCTGATGTAAGAAGGGCTATATAAATACATTTGATTTGATTTGATTTAGTGTATCTACTTTAACTGTGTTGGAGAGTATTTGATTGTATGTAATCTGATTATTAAAAAACAACCTGTAATCAGTTACATTATCAGCTACAAATATTGTAATCAGATTACATTATCAGCTACAAATATTGTAATCAGATTACATTATCAGCTACAAATATTTTAATCAGATTACATTATCAGCTAAAAATATTGTAATCAGATTACAGATACACAACTAGATGATTACTTCTTGGATTACTTTTACATTTAGAAAGTTTTTTTGAAATCTGACACAGCGGTTGCATTAAGGAGAGGTATATCTATAATTCCATGTGTATAACTTGTATTATCATTTACATTTATGATGAGTATTTCTGTTGAAACGATGTGGCTATGCAAAATCACTTGATGTTTTTGGAACTAGTGAATGTAACGCGCCAATGTAAACTCAGATTTTTTTATATAAATATGAACTTTATCAAACAAAACATGCATGTATTGTGTAACATGAAGTCCTATGAGTGTCATCTGATGAAGATCATCAAAGGTTAGTGATTAATTTTATTTATATTTCTGCTTTTTCTGACTGCTATCTTTCGCTGGAAAAATGGCTGTGCTTATTGTGGTTTTGTGGTGACCTAACATAATCGTTTGTAGTGCTTTCACTGAAAAGCATATTTGAAAACGGACACTTTGGTGGGATTAACAACAAGATTACCTTTAAAATGATATAAGACACATGTATGTTTGAGGAATTTTAATTATGAGATTTCTGTTGTTTGAATTTGGCACCCTGCACTTTATCTGGCTGCTGTCATATCGATCCCGTTAGCAGGATGCAGCCATAAGAAGTTATTAATGACATTCAATTCAGCATCGGAAAAAAAAGGTGCAAGTTTAAGTTAGTTCCACCTGAGCCAGTCTGAACACAAGTCAGAGATCGCTATGACAACACGACAAAATGCGTTCGATAGATCGGTTTGTCTTCTTCTATTGCCTCTTCGGGGAAAAGTAAACCCACATTTTCCTTACTGATTATTTGGACAGTGTCACTTCGTCATATTCGGAGCATGGATCGGACCAACACGCAGCGAGGTATGTAGACATAATGAGTTTAATTGAACAGACGAACACTGACACGAAATACACTTGAATAAACTATAAAACAACAAACGACGTTAAACAGACCTGAACATGAGAACTACATAAAAACGAAGAACGCACGAACGTGTAACGGATGTGAAATGGCTAGCTAGTTAGCGGGTGCGCGCTAGTAGCATTTCAATCAGTTACGTCACTTGCTCTGAGACATTAAGAACAGGAAAAACGAATGAACGAACGAGACAGTACCGTGTGGTGCAACAAAACACAGACACAGCGACAACCACCCACAAACAAACAGTGTGAACACCCTACCTTAATATGGTTCTCAATCAGAGGAAACGCCAAATACCTGCCCCTAATTGAGAACCATATCAGGCAACACATTGAACCCAACATAGAAACACATAACATAGAATGCCCACCCCAACTCACGCCCTGACCAACTAAACACATACAAAAACAACAGAAAACAGGTCAGGAACGTGACAGACAGGTATTAGAGGTTTCAAGGTTTCAAGTTTCAAAGTATATAGAAGGAAATGCAAGCTATATACATGCTCAGGGCGACCACCATAATTACAGTGTGCAGGGTTACTGGAGTTATTGAGGTACAGTAGAAGTTGGCTATACAACATAAACAGATCTGGGACCAACAAGCTACCTTGGGTTAGGTCAGATCCAAGCTACCTTGGGATAGGTCAGATCCAAGCTACCTTGGGTTAGGTCAGATCCAAGCTACCTTGGGTTAGGTCAGATCCAAGCTACCTTGGGTTAGGTCAGATCCAAGCTACCCTGGGTTAGGTCAGATCCAAGCTACCTTGGGTTAGAACAGATCTGGGACCAACAAGCTACCTTGGGTTAGCTCAGATCCAAGCTACCTTGGGTTAGGTCAGATCCAAGCTACATTGGGTTAGGTCAGATCCAAGCTACCTTGGGTTAGGTCAGATCCAAGCTACCTTGGGTTAGGTCAGATCCAAGCGACCTTGGGTTAGGTCAGATCCAAGGTACCTTGGGTTAGGTCAGATTCAAGCTACCTTTGGTTAGGCCAGATCTGGGACCACCAAGCTGCCTTGGGTTAGGTCAGATCTGGGACCACCAAGCTACCTTGGATTAGGTCAGATCTGGGACCACCAAGCTACCTTGGGTTAGGTCAGATCCAAGCTACATTGGGTTAGGTCAGATCCAAGCTACCTTGGGTTAGGTCAGATCCAAGCTACATTGGGTTAGGTCAGATCCAAGCTACCTTGGGTTAGGTCAGATCCAAGCTACCTTGGGTTAGGTCAGATCCAAGCTACCTTGGGCTAGGTCAGATCTGGGACCACCAAGCTACCTTGGGTTAGGTCAGATCTGGGACCACCAAGCTACCTTGGGTTAGGTCAGATCCAAGCTACATTGGGTTAGGTCAGATCCAAGCTACCTTGGGTTAGGTCAGATCTAAGCTACCTTGGGTTAGGTCAGATCACCGACAACGATGAGACAGCCTATAGGGAGAAGGTCAGAGACCTGACCGTGTCACTACAGAGGGTAGGCACTACAGAGGGAAGTGCGTACGGCCCAGTACATCACCGGGACCAAGCTTCCTGCCATCCAGGACCTCTATACTAGGCGGTGTCAGAAGGCAGCCCTAAAAATTGTCAAAGACTCCAGCCACCCTAGTCATAGACTGTTCTCTTTGCTACCGCACGGTAAGCAGTACCAGAGCGCCAAGTCTAGGTCCAAGAGGCTTCTAAACAGTTTCTAACCCCCAAGCCATAAGACTCCTGAACACCTAATCAGATGGCTACCCAGACTATTTGCATTGCCCCCCCCCCCCCTTTACACTGCTGCTACTCTCTGTTATTATCTATGAATAGTCACTTTAATAACTCTACCTATATGTACATATTACCTCAATTACATCGACAACGGTGCCCCCGCACATTGACTCTGTACCGGTATCCCCTGTACATAGCCTCGCTATTGTTATTTACTGCTGCTCTTTAATTATTTGTTATTCTTATCTCTTACTTTTTTTTAAGGTATTTTCTTAAAACTGCATTCTTGGTTAAGGGCTTGTAAGTAAGCATTTCACTGTAAGGTTCACTCACACCTGTTGTATTCGGCGCATGTGACTAATAACGTTTTATTTTATTTTATCCAAGCTACCTCGGGTTAGCTCAGATCCAAGCTACCTCGGGTTAGCTCAGATCCAAGCTACCTTGGGTTAGCTCAGATCCAAGCTACCTTGGGTTAGCTCAGAGCCAAGCTACCTCGGGTTAGCTCAGACCCAAGCTACCTCGGGTTAGCTCAGATCCAAGCTACCTCGGGTTAGCTCAGATCCAAGCTACCTCGGGTTAGCTCAGATCCAAGCTACCTCGGGTTAGCTCAGATCCAAGCTACCTTGGGTTAGCTCAGATCCAAGCTACCTCGGGTTAGCTCAGATCCAAGCTACCTTGGGTTAGCTCAGATCCAAGCTACCTTGGGTTAGCTCAGATCCAAGCTACCTTGGGTTAGCTCAGCTGTAGTAAAGCATAATACGAGAGAACTGTTGACCAGTTCCCACAGGGTACCCTTTGAAACACAGAAAGATAATAAGCAGGTTATTATCTGACCTGGCTCCTCCTCTGGCTCCTCTTCTTTCTGAACAGGGAACTGCAGGTGTGTAGCCAGACCCATGTTGGGACTGTAGTACGTCTCCACCAGGTCAGCAAGCACAGAGAAGAACCGGATAGGGACACCCTCAGAGGCCTGGAGACATAGACAGAGACAGAGAAACAACAAACACTGGTTAGTGGCACATGCTACTGAGTCTAGTAATAACATCAGTCACGTGCTAGGAGTCTATAGAGCACAACGTCAGTCACAGGCAAGAACTCTATAGAGGACAACATCAGTCACAGGCTAGAACTCTAGAAAGCACAGCATCAGTCACAGGCTAGAACTCTAGAGAGGACAACATCAGTCACAGGCTAGAACTATAGAGAGCACAACGTCAGTCACAGGCAAGAACTCTATAGAGGACAACATCAGTCACAGGCTAGAACTCTAGAGAGCACAACATCAGTCACAGGCTAGAAGTCTAAAGAAAAAAAACATCAGTCACAGACTAGGAGTCTATAGAGCACAATATAAGTCACAGTCTAAAACTAGAGAGCACAACATCAGTCACGGGCTAGAACTCTAGAGAGCACAACATTAGTCACAGGCTAGAACTCTATAGAGGACAACATCAGTCACAGGCTAGAACTCTAGAGAGGACAACATCAGTCACAGGCTAGAACTATAGAGAGCACAACATCAGTCACAGGCTAGAACTCTAGAGAGCACAACATCAGTCACAGGCAAGAACTATAGAGAGCACAACATCAGTCACAGGCTAGAACTCTAGAGAGCACAACATCAGTCACAGGCAAGAACTATAGAGAGCACAACATCAGTCACAGGCTAGAACTCTATAGAGGACAACATCAGTCACAGGCTAGAACTCTAGAGAGGACAACATCAGCAACAGGCTAGAACTCTGTAGAGGACAACATCAGTCACAGGCTAGAACTCTGTAGAGGACAACATCAGTCACAGGCTAGAACTATAGAGAGCACAACATCAGTCACAGGCTAGAACTCTACAGAGGACAACATCAGTCACAGGCTAGAACTCTATAGAGGACAACATCAGTCACAGGCTAGAACTCTATAGAGCACAACATCAGTCACAGGCTAGAACTCTATAGAGGACAACATCAGTCACAGGCTAGAACTCTGTAGAGGACAACATCAGTCACAGGCTAGAACTCTAGAGAGGACAACATCAGTCACAGGCTAGAACTCTAGAGAGGACAACATCAGTCACAGGCTAGAACTATAGAGAGCACAACATCAGTCACAGGCTAGAACTATAGAGAGCACAACATCAGTCACAGGCTAGAACTCTAGAGAGCACAACATCAGTCACAGGCAAGAACTCTAGAGAGCACAACATCAGTCACAGGCTAGAACTCTAGAGAGCACAACATCAGTCACAGGCTAGAACTCTAAAGAAAAAAAACATCAGTCACAGACTAGGAGTCTATAGAGCACAATATAAGTCACAGTCTAAAACTAGAGAGCACAACATCAGTCACAGGCTAGAACTCTAGAGAGGACAACATCAGTCACGGGCTAGAACTCTATAGAGGACAACATCAGTCACAGGCTAGAACTCTAGAGAGGACAACATCAGTCACGGGCTAGAACTCTATAGAGGACAACATCCGTCACAGGCTAGAACTCTATAGAGGACAACATCAGTCACAGGCTAGAACTCTATAGAGCACAACATCAGTCACAGGCTAGAACTCTATAGAGGACAACATCAGTCACAGGCTAGAACTCTGTAGAGGACAACATCAGTCACAGGCTAGAACTCTAGAGAGGACAACATCAGTCACAGGCTAGAACTCTAGAGAGGACAACATCAGTCACAGGCTATAACTCTAGAGAGCACAACATCAGTCACAGGCTAGAACTCTAGAGAGCACAACATCAGTCACAGGCTAGAAGTCTAAAGAAAAAAAACATCAGTCACAGACTAGGAGTCTATAGAGCACAATATAAGTCACAGTCTAAAACTAGAGAGCACAACATCAGTCACAGGCTAGAACTCTAGAGAGGACAACATCAGTCACAGGCTAGAACTCTAGAGAGCACAACATCAGTCACAGGCTAGAACTCTAGAGAGGACAACATCAGTCACGGGCTAGAACTCTATAGAGGACAACATCCGTCACAGGCTAGAACTATAGAGAGCACAACATCAGTCACAGGCTAGAACTCTAGAGAGGACAACATAAGTCACAGGCTAGAACTCTAGAGGGGAAAACATCAGTCACAGGCTAGGAGTCTATAGAGCACAACATCAGTCACAGGCTAGGAGTCTATAGAGCATATCATCAGTCACAGGCTAGGAGTCTATAGAGCATAACATCAGTCACAGGCTAGGAGTCTTTAGAGCATAACACGAGTCACAGGCTAGAACTAGAGAGCACAACATATTCTTATTTCTCTACTTGGTGCTTAATTTTTGGTGCTAGTATAGATATTTATGGTGCTGGTATAGATCTTTCTGGTGCTGGTATAAATCTTTCTGGTGCTGGTATAGATCTTTCTGGTGCAGGTATAGATCTTTCTGGTGCAGGTATAGATCTTTCTGGTGCAGGTATAGATATTTATGGTGCTGGTATAGATCTTTCTGGTGCAGGTATAGATCTTTCTGGTGCAGGTATAGATCTTTCTGGTGCAGGTATAGATATTTATGGTGCTGATATAGATCTTTCTGGTGCAGGTATAGATCTTTCGGGTGCAGGTATAGATCCTTCTGGTGCAGGTATAGATCTTTCTGGTGCAGGTATAGATCTTTCTGGTGCAGGTATAGATATTTATGGTGCTGATATAGATCTTTCTGGTGCAGGTATAGATCTTTCGGGTGCAGGTATAGATATTTATGGTGCAGGTATAGATATTTATGGTGCAGGTATAGATCTTTCTGGTGCAGGTATAGATATTTATGGTGCTGGTATATATCTTTCTGGTGCAGGTATATATCTCTCTGGTGCAGGTATAGATATTTCTGGTGCTGGTATATATCTTTCTGGTGCAGGTATATATCTTTCTGGTGCAGGTATAGATATTTCTGGTGCCGGTATAGATATTTTTGGTGCAGGTATAGATCTTTCTGGTGCAGGTATAGATCTTTCTGGTGCTGGTATAGATATTTATGGTGCAGGTATAGATCTTTCTGGTGCAGGTATAGATCTTTCTGGTGGAGGTATAGATATTTATGGTGCTGGTATAGATCTTTCTGGTGCAGGTATAGATATTTATGGTGCAGGTATATATCTTTCTGGTGCAGGTATATAGATCTTTCTGGTGCAGGTATAGATATTTCTGGTGCAGGTATAGATATTTTTGGTGCTAGTATAGATCTTTTTGGTGCTAGTATAGATCTTTTTGGTGCTGGTATAGATCTTTCTGGTGCAGGTATAGATATTTATGGTGCAGGTATAGATCTTTCTGGTGCTGGTATAGATACTTCTGGTGCAGGTATAGATCTTTCTGGTGCAGGTATAGATATTTTTGGTGCAGGTATAGATCTTTCTGGTGCAGGTATAGATCTTTCTGGTCATGTTGTTTGAATGATAGGTTTTCCTTCTATAACAACCATCCAGCTTACATACTGTTATAAAGGAATTTCTACTGTTATGCTACATTCCAAGGGCGTATTAAATACCAAGTCACCTGTTTTGTTTTATATAGTCCCTTTCACTGCCACTGTGGATGTTGTTTCACTTTGTGAAGTTTCCGTTATTTTCTGTTAAGCACCACGAGATGAACCTTGTGGCTTGTCATACGCCCACGCTAGGGGATCATTTAAAACCTCCTGTAACTGAAAGAGGAAGAAGCTTTTGATCAACATTAGCAGAGTAGCCTGTAGGAATTGCAGTACCCTTCAACATTAGCAGAGTAGCTTGTAGGATCTACAGTACCCTTCAACATTAGTAGAGTAGCCTGTAGGAATTGCAGTACCCTTCAACATTAGTAGAGTAGCCTGTAGGATCTACAGTACCCTTCAACATTAGCAGAGTAGCCTGTAGGAATTGCAGTATCCTTCAACATTAGTAGAGTAGCTTGTAGGATCTACAGTACCCTTCAACATTAGTAGAGTAGCCTGTAGGATCTACAGTACCCTTCAACATTAGTAGAGTAGCTTGTAGGATCTACAGTACCCTTCAACATTAGTAGAGTAGCCTGTAGGATCTACAGTACCCTTCAACATTAGTAGAGTAGCTTGTAGGATCTACAGTACCCTTCAACATTAGTAGAGTAGCCTGTAGGATCTACAGTACCCTTCAACATTAGTAGAGTAGCCTGTAGGATCTACAATACCCTTCAACATTAGTAGAGTAGCCCGTAGGAATTGCAGTACCCTTCAACATTAGTAGAGTAGCTTGTAGGATCTACAGTACCCTTCAACATTAGTAGAGTAGCTTGTAGGATCTACAGTACCCTTCAACATTAGTAGAGTAGCTTGTAGGATCTACAGTACCCTTCAACATTAGTAGAGTAGCCTGTAGGATCTACAGTACCCTTCAACATTAGTAGAGTAGCCCGTAGGAATTGCAGTACCCTTCAACATTAGTAGAGTAGCTTGTAGGATCTGCAGTACCCTTCAACATTAGTAGAGTAGCTTGTAGGATCTACAGTACCCTTCAACATTAGTAAAGTAGCTTGTAGGATCTACAGTACCCTTCAACATTAATAGAGTAGCTTGTAGGATCTACAGTACCCTTCAACATTAGTAGAGTAGCTTGTAGGATCTACAGTACCCTTCAACATTAGTAGAGTAGCCTGTAGGAATTGCAGTACCCTTCAACATTAGTAAAGTAGCTTGTAGGATCTACAGTACCCTTCAACATTAGCAGAGTAGCCTGTAGGATATACAGTACCCTTCAACATTAGTAAAGTAGCTTGTAGGAATTGCAGTACCCTTCAACATTAGTAGAGTAGCCTGTAGGATCTACAGTACCCTTCAACATTAGTAGAGTAGCTTGTAGGATCTACAGTACCCTTCATTTCTGTGCAAGTTAAAACTCATGAAGTTGTGAATCAGCATTGATGTCTTTCATGCTTTCCAGCTACAATAGATCAATTAAAAAACGAATCTAATCTATCTAACTGTGCACTGGTCTCCAGGTTTGGAATATTCTGTCTGCCACAGTAATAAGGGCATGTATAATAATGTCTAATAACCAAATGTATTTAAATCTCAACCACAGCCTCTGGGTGACAGAGAGAGCAGAGAGGATGGGGCTACAGGTGCTGTGTTGTACACACCCTTTATTGAATAGACTGTAGTGTACAGTCTGTTTACTGAATAGAGACTGTAGTGTACAGTCTGTTTACTGAATAGAGACTGTAGTGTACAGTCTGTTTACTGAATAGAGACTGTTGTGTACAGACTGTTTACTGAATATAGACTGTAGTGTACAGTCTGTTTACTGAATATAGACTGTAGTGTACAGTCTGTTTACTGAATAGAGACTGTAAGGTACAGTCTGTTTACTGAATAGAGACTGTAGTGTACAGTCTGTTTACTGAATATAGACTGTAGTGTACAGTCTGTTTACTGAATATAGACTGTAGTGTACAGTCTGTTTATGGAATATAGACTGTAGTGTACAGTCTGTTTACTGAATAGAGACTGTAGTGTACAGTGTGTTTACTGAATAGAGACTGTAGTGTACAGTCTGTTTATGGAATATAGACTGTAGTGTACAGACTGTTTACTGAATAGAGACTGTAGTGTACAGTCTGTTTATGGAATATAGACTGTAGTGTACAGTCTGTTTCCTGAATAGAGACTGTAGTGTACAGTCTGTTTACTGAATAGAGACTGTAGTGTACAGACTGTTTACTGAATAGAGACTGTAGTGTACAGTCTGCTTATTGAATAGAGACTGTAGTGTACAGACTGTTTACTGAATAGAGACTGTAGTGTCCAGTCTGTTTATGGAATATAGACTGTAGTGTACAGTCTGTTTACTGAATAGAGACTGTAGTGTACAGTCTGTTTATGGAATATAGACTGTAGTGTACAGTCTGTTTACTGAA
The DNA here is from genome assembly GCF_029448725.1 of Salvelinus fontinalis. Lineage (NCBI taxonomy): Eukaryota > Metazoa > Chordata > Actinopteri > Salmoniformes > Salmonidae > Salvelinus > Salvelinus fontinalis. The sequence goes on from NC_074676.1 coordinate 57,017,813, forward strand.
TAGAGACTGTAGTGTACAGTCTGTTTATGGAATATAGACTGTAGTGTACAGACTGTTTACTGAATATAGACTGTAGTGTACAGACTGTTTACTGAATAGAGACTGTAGTGTACAGTCTGTTTATGGAATATAGACTATAGTGTACAGACTGTTTACTGAATATAAACTGTAGTGTACAGTCTGTTTACTGAATAGAGACTGTAGTGTACAGTCTGTTTACTGAATAGAGACTGTAGTGTACAGTCTGTTTATGGAATATAGACTGTAGTGTACAGTCTGTTTACTGAATAGAGACTGTAGTGTACAGTCTGTTTATGGAATATAGACTGTAGTGTACAGTCTGTTTATGGAATATAGACTATAGTGTACAGACTGTTTACTGAATATAGACTGTAGTGTACAGTCTGTTTATGGAATATAGACTGTAGTGTACAGTCTGTTTACTGAATAGAGACTGTAGTGTACAGTCTGTTTATGGAATATAGACTGTAGTGTACAGTCTGTTTATGGAATATAGACTGTAGTGTACAGTCTGTTTACTGAATAGAGACTGTAGTGTACAGTGTAACTAATTACAGCCAAAGCAAGTCACAGTTAATATCACGTGTCTAGTTTTACAGAGCGTTCATATTTCGGCCCCTGACTTGCATTGGGGCCCCAAACACCATGCAAACAATTACAAGTCGATTTGGTGCAATGCATAAACATAATGGAATGATACAATATTCACAATAAAATGCTAGATTCCAGAACTCTCCCACCAAACATGGCCTGTCTTCATTTCTGAAGGCTTTGAAAGTAAAAGCAGAAGTTGTCTGATGCATGAGAAATTGAGAAATGTCTCTTAAAATACCCAGTAACACCCAACACCTGGAAGTGGACTACAATAAACAGTCTGTCATCATGAAGTGCTTTGAGAGACTAGTTAATAAGGATCATATCACCTCCACCTCACCGGCCACCCTAGACCCACTTCAGTTTGCACACCACCCCAACAGGTCCACATACGACGCAATCGTCATCACACTCCACACTGCCCTCACCCATCTGGACAAGAGGAATACCTATGTAAGAATGCTGTTCATCGACTACAGCTCAGCATTCAACACCATAGTACCCTCCAAGCTCATCATTAAGCTTGAGGCCCTGGGTCTCAACCGCGCCCTGTGCAATTGGGTCCTGGACTTTCTGACGGGCCGCCCAACATTTTATTTTATTATTTATTTCAGCTTTATTTAACCAGGTAGGCCAGTTGAAAACAAGTTCTCATTTACAACTGTGACCTGGTCAAGATAAAGCAAAGCAGTTAGACACATACAACAACACAGAGTTACACATGGAATAAAGTAGTATATATACAGTATATATATATATTTTTAAGTCTGTTTACAGTGTGTGCAGATGAGGTAAAATAAGGGAGTTAAGGCAATAAATAGGCCATGGTGGCGAAGTAATTACAATATAGCAATTAAACACTGGAATGGTAGATGTGCAGAAGATTAATGTGCAAGTAGAGATACTGGGGTGCAAAGGAGCAAGATAAATAAATAAATACAGTATGGGGATGAGGTAGATAGATGGGCTGTTTACAGATGGGCTATGTACAGGTGCAGTGATCTGTGAGCTGCTCTGACAGCTGGTGCTTAGAGCTAGTGAGGGAGGTAAGAGTCTCCAGCTTTAGTGATTTTTGCAGTTCGTACCAGTCTTTGACAGCAGAGAACTGGAAGGAAAGGCGACCAAAAGAGGAATTGGCTTTGGGGGTGACCAGTAAGATATACCTGCTTGGGCGCGTGCTGTGAGTGGGTGCTGCTATGGTGACCAGTGAGCTGAGATAAGGCGGGGCTTTACCTAGCAGAGACTTGTAGATAATCTGTAGCCAGTGGGTTTGGCGACTAGTATGAAGCGAGGGCCAACCAACGAGAGCTTACAGGTCGCAGTGGTGGGTAGTGTGTGGGGCTTTGGTGACAAAACGGATGGCACTGTGATAGACTGCATCCAGTTTGTTGAGTAGAGTGTTGGAGGCTATTTTATAGATGACATCGCCGAAGTCGAGGATTGGTAGGATGGTCAGTTTTACGAGGGTATGTTTGGCAGCATGAGTGAAGGATGCTTTGTTGCGATATAGGAAGCCGATTCTAGATTTAATTTTGCATTGGAGATGCTTAATGTGTGTCTGGAAGGAGAGTTGACAGTCTAGCCAGACACCTAGGTATTTGTAGTTGTCCACATAATCTAAGTCAGAACCGTCCAGAGTAGTGATGCTATTCGGGCGAGGAGGGTGCGGGCAGTGATTGGTTGAAGAGCATGCACTTAGTTTTACTAGCGTTTAAGTGCAGTTGGAGGCCACGGAAGGAGTGTTGTATGGCATTGAAGCTCGTTTGGAGGTTTGTTAACACAATGTCCAAAGAAGGACCAGATGTATACAGAATGGTGTCGTCTGAGTAGGGGTTGGATCAAGGAATCACCCGCAGCAAGAACAACATCATTGATATAGACAGAGAAAAGAGTCGGCCCGAGAATTGAACCCTGTGGTACCCCCATAGAGACTGCCAGAGGTCAAGACAACAGGCCCTCCGATTTGACACACTGAACTCTATCAGAGAAGTAGTTGGTAAACCAGGCGAGACAATCATTTGAGAAACCAAGGCTGTTGAGTCTGCCAATAAGAATGTGGTGATGAAGACAATGAAGACGGCTGCACAGTAATGTCTCTTATCGATGGCGGTTATGATGTCGTTTAGGACCTTGAGCGTGGCTGAGGTGCACCCATGACCAGCTCTGAAACCAGATTGCATAGCGGAGAAGGTACGGTGGGATTCGAAATGGTCGGTAATCTGTTTGTTAACTTGGCTTCGAAGACCTTAGAAAGACAGGGTAGGATAGATATAGCTCTGTAGCAGTTTGGGTCTAGATTTTCACCCCATTTGAAGAGGGGGATGACTGCGGCAGCTTTCCAATCTTTGGGAATCTCAGACGATACGAAAGAGAGGTTGAACAGGCTAGTAATAGGGGTTGCAACAATTTCGGCAGATCATTTTAGAAAGAGAGGGTCCAGATTGTCTAGCCCGGGTGATTTGTAGGGGTCCAGATTTTGCAGCTCTTTCAGAACATCAGCTATCTGGATTTGGGTAAAGGAAAAATGGTGGGGGCTTTGGCGGGTTGCTGTGGAGGGTGCCGGGCAGTTGACCGGGGTAGGGGTAGCCAGGTGGAAAGCATGGCCAGCCGTAGAGAAATGCTTATTGAAATTCTCAATTATAGTGGATTTATCGGTGGTAACAGTATTTCCTAGCCTCAGAGCAGTGGGCAGCTGGGAGGAGGTGCTCTTATTCTCCATGGACTTTACAGTGTCACAGAACTTTTTGGAGTTTGTACTACAGGATGCAAATTTCTGTTTTAAAAAGCTAGCCTTTGCTTTCCTAACTGCCTGTGTATATTTATTCCTGACTGCTCTGAAAAGTTGCATATCACGGAGGCTATTCGAAACTGATGCAGAACGCCACAGGATGTTTTTGTGCTGGTCAAGGGCAGTCAGGTCTGGGGTGAACCAATGACTATATCTATTCCTAGTTCAATTTTTTTTGAATGGGGCATGCTTATTTAAGATGGTGAGGACGGCACTTTTAAAGAATAACCAGGCATCCTCTACTGACGGGATGAGGTCATTGTCATTCCAGGATACCTGGGCCTGCTCGCAGAAGTGTTTTATGGAGCGCTTGACAGTGATGAGGGGTGGTCATTTGGTCGCAGACCCATTACGGATGCAGGCAATGAGGCAGTGATCGCTGAGATCTTGATTGAAAACAGCACAGGTGTATTTGGAGGGCGAGTTAGTTAGGATGATATCTATGAGGGTGCCCGTGTTTACGGATTTGGGGTTGTACCTGGTGGGTTCATTGATTTTTTGTGTGAGATTGAGGGCATCAAGCTTAGATTGTAGGATGGCCGGGGTGTTAAGCATGTCCCAGTTTAGGTCACCTAGTAGCACGAGCTCAGAAGATAGATGGGGGGCAATCAATTCACATATGGTGTCGAGGGCACAGCTGGGGCCAGAGGGTGGTCCACACCAAGCGGCAACAGTGAGAGACTTGTTTCTGGAAAGGTGAATGTTTAAAAGTAGAAGCTTGAATTATTTGGGTACAGACCTGGATAGTAAGACAGAACTCTGCTGGCTGTCTCTGCAGTAGATTGCAACACTGCCCCCTTTGGCAGTTCTATCTTGGCACAAAATGGTATAGTTAGGGATGGAGATTTCAGGGTTTTTGGTGGTTTTCCTAAGCCAGGATTCAGACACGGCTAAGACATCCGGGTTGGCAGAGTGTGCTAAAGCAGTGAGTAAAACAAACTTAGGGAGTAGGCTTCTACTGTTAACATGCGTGAAACCAAGGCTTTTACGGTTACAGAAGTCAACAAATGAGAGCACCTGGGGAGTGGGAGTGGGGCTAGGCACTGCAGGACCTGGATTAACCTCTACATTACCAGAGGAACAGAGGAGAAGTAGGATAAGGGTACGGCTAAAGGCTATACGAACTGGTCGTCTAGCACGTTCGGAACAGAGAGTAAAAGGAGCAGGTTTCTGGGAACGATAGCATAGATTCAAAGCATAGTGTACAGACAAAGGAAAGGTAGGGTGTGAGTACATTGAGTAATGATGAGAGAGATATAGTGTCTAGAGACGTTTAAACCAGGTGATGTCATCGCATATGTAGGAGGTGGAACAACATGGTTGGTTAAGGCATATTGAGCAGGGCTAGAGGCTCTACAGTGAAATAAGACAGTAATCACTAACCAGGACAGTAATGGATGAAGAATATTGATATTAGGGAGAGGCATGCGTAGCCAAGTGAACATATGGGTCCAGTGAGTGGTTGGGCTGGCTGGGGACACGGCGATTCAGACAGTTAGCAGGCCGGTGCTAACAAGCTAGCAGTCAGTAGGCTGGGGCTAACAAGCTAGCAGTTAGCAGACCGGGTTAGCAAGCAAGCAATTAGCAGACCGGGGCAAGCAAGCTAGCAGTTAGCAGACCGGGGCAAGCAAGCTAGCAGTTAGCAGACCGGGGCAAGCAAGCTAGCAGTTAGTAGACCGGGGCTAGCAAGTTAGCAGAAGGGCCTTTGGGGGACGTCGCGATGGGGGTAAGTCTGTTTTTGCCTCTTCGTGAGGTGACGTCGACATACTAGTCGTGGATTAGTAGGGTTCCAAGTAGCTCTAGGTAGCTAGCAGGCCGCGGTTAGCAGAAGGGGCCTTCAGCGGACATCGCGCCTGAGGGGCCTGTTGGAATCCTCGGGCAGATTATGTCGGTATTCCAGTCGTAGTGGGTCGGCGGGGTTCAGTGCCCCGTACAGGCAGTAGAAGGGGTCCGGATATTGTAGCCCAGGAGTGGGCTTCGGTGGTAGCCCAGGAGCCCTAGCCGGGCTAGCTTCAGGCTAATTGGTGCTTGCTCCGGGATGGAAACGCTAGCCAGGAGTAATCACCCGGGATTGCGGTTAGCTAGTTGCGAAGATCCAGATGAAAAGGTTCAGAGTTTGTGGTAGGAATCCGGGGATATGGAGAGAAAAATAGGTCCGTTATGCTCTGGTTTGAGTCACGTGTACTGGCGAGAGCTTTCTGAGCTAAAGGTTAGCTGATGACTGCTAGCAGTGGTTTGCTGACTGATAGCTGGTAGGTAGTTAGCTGGCTAGCTTCTGTTGAGGGATTCCAGATCCAAAGTAAATAGAAATACTTTAGAAAAAAAACTGGTCCACGCCACATTGGATGAGGCAGGTTGCAGGAGAGTATTTAGAAGTAGAGGTTTAGGAAAATATTTTTTAAATATATGTGAAGAAAAAGATATACAAGGGGCATGACAGGACAAAGACAAAGACGTCTGACTGCTACACCATCTTGGATTTCGCCATCTCCACTTTGCTGACCCTCAACACTAGGGCCCCACAAGGGTGCATTCTCAGCCCCCTCCTGTAGTCCCTGTTCACCTACGACTGCGTGGCCACGCACCTACAACTCAATCATCAAGTTTGCAGACGACACCACAGTGGTAGGCTTGATTACCAACAACGACGAGACAGCCTACAGGGAGGAGGTGAGGGCACTCGGAGTGTGGTGTCAGGAAAATAACCTCTCACTCAACGTCAACAAAACAAAGGAGATGATTGTGGACTTCAGGAAACAGTAGAGGGAGCACCCCGCTATCCATATCGAATGGACAGCAGTGGATAAGGTGGAACGTTTTAAGTTCCTCTGCGTACACATCACAGACAAACTGAAATTGTCCACCCAGACAGTGTGGTGAAGAAGGCGCAACAGCGCCTCTTCAACCTTAGGAGGCTGAAGAAATTTAACACTGACAAACTTTTACAGATGCTCAATCGAGAGCATCTTGTCGGGCTGTATCACCGCCTGGTACGGCAACTGCACCGCCCTCAACCGCAAGGCTCTACCTGCCCTCCAGGACACCTACACCACCCAATGTCACAGGAAGGCCAAAAAGATCATCAAAGACAACAACCACCCGGGCCACTGCCAGTTCACACCGCTACCACCCAGAAGGCGAGGTCAGTACAGGTGCATCAAAGCTGGGACAGAGAGACTGAAGAACAGCTTCTATCTCAAGGCCATCAGACTGTTAAACAGCAATCACTAACTCAGAGAGGCTGCTGCCTATATTGAGACCCAATCACTGGCCACTTTAATAAATGGATCACTAGTCACTTTAAACAATGTCACTTTAAATAATGACGCTTTGAATAATGTTGACATATCTTACATTATTAATTTCACATGTATATACCGCGGCTCGGCCATCGCTCATCCATATATTTATATGTACATATTCTCATTCACCCCTTTAGATTTGTGTGTATTAGGTAGTTGTTGGGTTATTGTTAGATTACTTTTTAGATATTACATGAAAATAATACCATTAAATGCTGTGTAGGGGGATCCACTCCCAAAACAGGGTGCAGATCCCTCACATTGCATTTGGTAAGAATATATATTGTGGAGCTGTCTGACTGACCTGGACAGAGAGCTTCCTCTCCTCATTGGGTAGGATCCTGTAGGTATACACACAGTTCTGGTACCTGGAAATAGGAAAGATGGGATATCATATTACAGTTTACAGAGATGTCTTGATCTGGCTGTCTGGGTCTTGAGAAGCGGTCTGGGTCTTGAGAAGCCGTCTGGGTCTTGAGAAGCCGTCTGGGTCTTGAGAAGCCGTCTGGGTCTTGAGAAGCCGACTGGGTCTTGAGAAGCGGTCTGGGTCTTGAGAAGCCGTCTGGGTCTTGAGAAGCCGACTGGGTCTTGAGAAGCCGACTGGGTCTTGAGAAGACGACTGGGTCTTGAGAAGCCGACTGGGTCTTGAGAAGCCGACTGGGTCTTGAGAAGCCGTCTGGGTCTTGAGAAGCCGTCTGGGTCTTGAGAAGCCGACTGGGTCTTGAGAAGCCGACTGGGTCTTGAGAAGCCGACTGGGTCTTGAGAAGCCGTCTGGGTCTTGAGAAGCCGTCTGGGTCTTGAGAAGCCGACTGGGTCTTGAGAAGCCGACTGGGTCTTGAGAAGCCGTCTGGGTCTTGAGAAGCCGACTGGGTCTTGAGAAGCCGTCTGGGTCTTGAGAAGCCGTCTGGGTCTTGAGAAGCCGTCTGGGTCTTGAGAAGCCGACTGGGTCTTGAGAAGCCGACTGGGTCTTGAGAAGCCGACTGGTTCTTGAGAAGCCGACTGGGTCTTGAAAAGCGGTATGGGTCTTGAGAAGCGGTCTGGGTCTTGAGAAGCGGTCTGAGTCTTGAGAAGCGGTCTGAGTCTTGAGAAGCCGACTGGGTATGGGTCTGAAGAGGTTGGGTCTGGGTTTCTGGTTTAAAGTAACTGACATTTCACAGCAGCGTGTGTCAGGTGCAGTAATGACAGATGGCATGCACTCAAACACACTTCCGTTGGTCTTCGTGTCCAACGGAATAGAGAATATGACCATTCATTTATTTTGTTTAGCAATTATTCTAATAAAAGCTCACAGCGACACAAAGATGTGTGCTGTGAGTTGTACAATGGAGTCTACCCAGCTTTGCAGCATGACTGTATGTGCCGATGAGTTGGCTGCTGCAGTAAGCAAGTGTAATTTTAAAACAGGTCTACGTTTACATAGAATTCCTGCTATAGATAGATCTATAACTGCATGCAACAACAACAACAGTATCCTAGACAGTTTCTCTGGTTAATCAAAGTCTTGAGCAAAACGTTTTAAAATTTCACCCCCGATGTACTTGTTGGCATGATTTATGTCATGATGTTAAGGAAACAGAAAGTCAACATCACATTGTTCTGCTATACATTCCAAACGCTGTCATTGGGCAGAGTTGCGTTCTATACTGCACTGCAGGAGAATATGTACCCGAAATACAAGCAGGTATTTAACGGTACAGATTGAAATCGCCCCCCTCCCCTAAAAAACAACAGTGTGTTTAGCGTTGATCATGGTTTTGTCTGATTTAAAGGTCTTGTTTTTAAATCAGCTCTTCCTACTCCAAGCTACTTTGATCTGTGCATGCAAAGAGTCAAGACTTCAACATGATCTTCCTTCCTCAATGTGATCTTTGTACAACAGCATTTGTAGCTCAGTAAATGTTTAACTGTCAATTATTTCCTTATCTGTCTCTCTTCTGCATACGAAGAGCTATAAAGGGACGAGTTCTCAACATAATCTTCTTTTCTCATTGTGATCTTTGAAAAACAGAATATTAGACTGTTAAACTGTCAGTTTTACCCATATGTCTACGTGTATATATATATATATCTTCAAAAAGTAGTCAGAATGGACATTTTACTTACAGAACACAGAGGGCATAGGCACCCTGTATGGACTCACTGTCCCGGAGGAGGAAGCTCCCATCCCTAGCTGCTTTGGAGAGCAGATCCTCAGCCTTAGATCGGGTGATATTACCATGGTGCCATGGCTGGTTCGACGTAGACATCCTGGTTCTCTGAAAACACTCAGCTAGAGAGTTCTGTTCTCTACTGAAACACTCAGCTAGAGAGTTCTGTTCTCTACTGAAAACACTCAGCTAGAGAGTTCTGTTCTCTACTGAAAACACTCAGCTACAGAGTTCTGTTCTCTACTGAAAACACTCAGCTAGAGAGTTCTGTTCTCTACTGAAAACACTCAGCTAGAGAGTTCTGTTCTCTACTGAAAACACTCAGCTAGAGAGTTCTGTTCTCTACTGAAAACACTCAGCTACAGAGTTCTGTTCTCCACTGAAAACACTCATCTAGAGAGTTCTGTTCTCTACTGAAAACACTCAGCTAGAGTTCTGTTCTCTACTGAAAACACTCAGCTAGAGAGTTCTGTTCTCTACTGAAAACACTCAGCTACAGAGTTCTGTTCTCTCCTGAAAACACTCAGCTAGAGAGTTCTGTTCTCTACTGAAAACACTCAGCTAGAGAGTTCTGTTCTCTACTGAAAACACTCAGCTAGAGAGTTCTGTTCTCTACTGAAAACACTCAGCTAGAGAGTTCTGTTCTCTCCTGAAAACACTCAGCTAGAGAGTTCTGTTCTCTACTGAAAACACTCAGCTAGAGAGTTCTGTTCTCTACTGAAAACACTCAGCTACAGAGTTCTGTTCTCCACTGAACACACTCATCTAGAGAGTTCTGTTCTCTACTGAAAACACTCAGCTACAGACATGTTTCTCACAGTATTCTCCCTTGCTCTCTCCCTCTGTTTCTCTCTTACTCTCTATATCTCTCTCTCTCTCTTCCTGTTAGTGAGGCGAAAGCTGTAAAAAGGAAGCTGCTACAAACACGGCTGTGAACTTCCTCATTTGAGAAGTTAGAAAGAGAGAGGAGGGCCAGAGAAAGAGCTGAACCACTAACACCACACACACACACACACACACACACACACACACACACAGACACAGACACACACACACACACACACACACACACACACACACACACACACACACACACACACACACACACACACACACACACACACACACACACACACACACACACACACACACACGCGCACACACGCACGACTGCTGGTCACAGACCTCTGTCACACTGTTGTAATAGTTACCCAAGGCTAAGACTCTCTTTCCACCACTGTCATGTTGAACTGTCTGATAGAAAACATACATTTAGTGGCCTGTGTTTTAGCCTGTGAGAGGTTAGATTCTAACCTCAAATGAAACATGTATCTTCTAACCTCAGATGAAACATGTATATTTTAACCTCAGATGAAACATGTATCTTCTAAACCTCAGATGAAACATGTATCTTCTAACATCAGATGAAACATGTTTCTTCTAAACCTCAGATGAAACATGTATCTTCTAACCTCAGATGAAACATGTTTCTTCTAACCTCAGATGAAACATGTATCTTCTAACCTCAGATGAAACATGTTTCTTCTAAAACTCAGATGAAACATGTATCTTCTAACCTCAGATGAAACATGTTTCTTCTAACCTCAGATGAAACATGTATCTTCTAACCTCAGATGAAACATGTTTCTTCTAACCTCAGATGAAACATGTATCTTCTAAAACTCAGATGAAACATGTATCTTCTAACCTCAGATGAAACATGTATCTTCTAACCTCAGATGAAACATGTATCTTCTAACCTCAGATGAAACATGTATCTTCTAAACCTCAGATGAAACATGTATCTTCTAACCTCAGATGAAACATGTATCTTCTAAACCTCAGATGAAACATGTATCTACTAACCTCAGATGAAACATGTATCTTCTAACCTCAGATGAAACATGTATCTTCTAACCTCAGATGAAACATGTATCTTCTAACCTCAGATGAAACATGTATCTTCTAACCTCAGATGAAACATGTATCTTCTAAACCTCAGATGAAACATGTATCTTCTAACCTCAGATGAAACATGTATCCTATAAACCTCAGATGAAACATGTATCTTCTAACCTCAGATGAAACATGTATCTTCTAACCTCAGATGAAACATGTATCTTCTAACCTCAGATGAAACATGTATCTTCTAACCTCAGATGAAACATGTATCTTCTAAACCTCAGATGAAACATGTATCTTCTAACCTCAGATGAAACATGTATCTTCTAACCTCAGATGGAACATGTATCTTCTAACCTCAGATGAAACATGTATCTTCTAAACCTCAGATGAAACATGTATCTTCTAAACCTCAGATGAAACATGTATCTTCTAACCTCAGATGAAACACGTATCTTCTAAACCTCAGATGAAACATGTATCTTCTAACCTCAGATGAAACATGTATCTTCTAACCTCAGATGAAACATGTATCTTCTAACCTCAGATGAAACATGTATCTTCGAACCTCAAATGAAACATGTATCTTCTAACCTCAGATGAAACATGTATCTTCGAACCTCAGATGAAACATGTATCTTCTAACCTCAGATGAAACATGTATCTTCGAACCTCAGATGAAACATGTATCTTCGAGGTTTAGAAGATACATGTTTCATTTGAGGTTAAAAGATACATGTTTCATCTGAGGTTAGAAGATACATGTTTCATTTGAGGTTAGAGGATACATGTTTCATCTGAGATTAGAAGATACACGTTTCATCTGAGGTTTAGAAGATACATGTTTCATCTGAGGTTAGAAGATACATGTTTCATCTGAGGTTAGAAGATACATGTTTCATCTGAGGTTAGAAGATACATGTTTCATCTGAGGTTTAGAAGATACATGTTTCATCTGAGGTTTAGAAGATACATGTTTCATCTGAGGTTAGAAGATACATGTTTCATCTGAGATTAGAAGATACATGTTTCATCTGAGGTTAGAAGATACATGTTTCATCTGAGGTTTAGAAGATACATGTTTCATCTGAGGTTAGAAGATACATGTTTCATCTGAGGTTAGAAGATACATGTTTCATCTGAGGTTAGAGGATACATGTTTCATCTGTTCTGGGATGCATCCAAAATGGCACCCTATGCCCTACGGGGCCTGGTCTAAAGTAGTGCACTATATAGGGAATAGAGTTCCATAGGGCTCTGGTCTAAAGTAGTGCACTATATAGGGAATAGAGTTCAATAGGGTTCTGGTCTAAAGTAGTGCACTATATAGGGAATAGAGTTCCATAGGGCTCTGGTCTAAAGTAGTGCACTATATAGGGAATAGAGTTCAATAGGGTTCTGGTCTAAAGTAGTGCACTATATAGGGAATAGGGTTCCGTAGGGTTCTGGTCTAAAGTAGTGCACTATATAGGGAATAGGGTTCAATAGGGTTCTGGTCTAAAGTAGTGCACTATAAATAGGGAATAGGGTTCCATAGGGCTCTGGTCTAAAGTAGTGCACTATATAGGGAATAGAGTTCCATTTGGAGCGCACCCCCTGGTCTGAAAAGGGAAGGAGTCATGAGAAGGTTCCATGTGTGTGGGTGTAGGGTTTACGGTTTTTGTTATCACATCTGACACATCTGTATCAGCGCTGGTAGCATTAGGCTAATGAAGAGGAAGATATGCTGCTTTGAATAGTTTCAGGAAACCCAATAAACCCTCTGGTTAGGATTCTGGGTACTCTACTCAAACAGTGCAGGTGGCTGTGAAACAGACTAAAGGTCGAAGTTTTAGGCCTAGCCACAAGTTAGTACACTTACTTTACAGAGAGAGCCTACTGGTTACTACTGGTTCCTACTGGTTACCACTGGACACTACTGGTTCCTACTGGTTCCTACTGGTTACCACTGGTCACTACTGGTTCCTACTGGTTACCACTGGTCACCACTGGTTACTACTGGTTCCTACTGGTTACTACTGGTCACTACTGGTTCCTGCTGGGCACTACTGGTTCCTACTGGTTACCACTGGTCACTACTGGTTACCACTGGTTACTACTGGTTACCACTGGACACTACTGGTTCCTACTGGTTACTACTGGTCACTACTGGTTCCTACTGGTTACCACTGGACACTACTGGTTACTACTGGTCACTACTGGTTCCTACTGGTCACTACTGGTTACCACTGGTCACTACTGGTTACCACTGGTCACTACTGGTTACCACTGGTCACTACTGGTTCCTGCTGGTCACTACTGGTTACCACTGGACACTACTGGTTCCTGCTGGGCACTACTGGTTACCACTGGTCACTACTGGTTCCTACTGGGCACTACTGGTTACTACTGGGCAAAACTGATTACCACTGGTTACTACTGGTTACCACTGGACACTACTGGTTCCTACTGGTTACTACTGGTCACTACTGGTTCCTACTGGTTACTACTGGTTCCTGCTGGGCACTACTGGTTACCACTGGACACTACTGGTTCCTGCTGGGCACTACTGGTTCCTACTGGTTACCACTGGTCACTACTGGTTACTACTGGGCATTACTGGTTCCTACTGGTTACTACTGGACACTACTGGTTACTACTGGTCACTACTGGTTCCTACTGGTCACTACTGGTTACTACTGGACACTACTGGTTCCTACTGGTAACTACTGGTTCCTACTGGTCACTACTGGTTACCACTGGTCACTACTGGTTCCTGCTGGGCACTACTGGTTACCACTGGACACTACTGGTTCCTACTGGTTACTACTGGTTCCTACTGGTTACTACTGGTTACCACTGGTCACTACTGGTTCCTACTGGGCACTACTGGTTACCACTGGTTACCACTGGTCACTACTGGTTCCTACTGGTTACTACTGGTTCCTACTGGTTCCTGCTGGGCACTACTGGTCACTACTGGTTACCACAGGTCACTACTGGTTTCTACTGGTTCCTACTGGTTACCACTGGTCACTACTGGTTCCTACTGGTCACTACTGGTTACCACTGGACATTACTGGTTCCTACTGGTCACTATTGGTCATTACTGGTTCCTACTGGTCACTACTGGTCACTACTGATTACTACAGGTCACTACTGGTCACTTCTGGTCACTATTGGTTCCTATTGGTCACTATTGGTTCCTACTGGTCACTACTGGTCATTACTGGTTCCTACTGGTCACTACTGGTTACTACAGGTCACTACTGGTTACTGCATACACATGCACCCACAGTCTGAGTCACATGACCTGAAAAGAGAACCCACAGTCTGAGTCACATGACCTGAAAAGAGAACCCACAGTCTGAGTCACGTGACCTGAAAAGAGAACCCAGTCTGAGTCAAATGACCTGAAAAGAGAACCAACAGTCTGAGTCACATGACCTGAAAAGAGAACCCACAGTCTGAGTCACGTGACCTGAAAAGAGAACCCACAGTCTGAGTCACATGACCTGAAAAGAGAACCCACAGTCTGAGTCACGTGACCTGAAAAGAGAACCCACAGTCTGAGTCACATGACCTGAAAAGAGAACCCACAGTCTGAGTCACGTGACCTGAAAAGAGAACCCACAGTCTGAGTCACATGACCTGAAAAGAGAACCCACAGTCTGAGTCACATGACCTGAAAAGAGAGCCCACAGTCTGAGTCACATGACCTGAAAAGAGAACCCACAGTCTGAGTCACATGACCTGAAAAGAGAACCCACAGTCTGAGTCACGTGACCTGAAAAGAGAACCCACAGTCTGAGTCACATGACCTACACAATGAGGTGTTATTGAACCCTGAAGGCTTCTATCTTGTCTGTGTATGAGTCTCAAATGTCACCCTATTTCCTACCTCATTTCCACCTACCTCATCCCCATATTGTTTTTATTTACTTTCCTGCTCTTTTGCACACCAGTATCTCTGCTTGCACATCACCATCTGCTCATCTATCACTCCAGTGTTAATTTGCTAAATTGTAATTAATTCGCTACTATGGCCTATTTATTGCCTTACCTCCTCACACCATTTGCACACACTGTATATAGACTTTCTTTTTTTCTACTGTGTCATTGACCTGTTTGTGAGTCTGTGATCCTGTCCTCTTCAACTTTTAAGGATATGAAGTACTGGTAGGAGTACTGTTACCTGAAGTACTGTTACCTGAAGTACTGGTAGGAGAACTGTTACCTGAAGTACTGGTAGTAGAACTGTTACCTGAAGTACTGGTAGGAGTACTGTTACCTGAAGTACTGGTAGGAGTACTGTTACCTGAAGTACTGGTAGGAGAACTGTTCCCTGAAGTACTGGTAGGAGAACTGTTACCTGAAGAACTGGTAGGAGAACTGTTACCTGAAGTACTGGTAGGAGTACTGTTACCTGAAGTACTGGTAGGAGAACTGTTACCTGAAGTACTGGTAGGAGAACTGTTACCTGAAGTACTGGTAGGAGTACTGTTACCTGAAGTACTGGTAGGAGAACTGTTACCTGAAGTACTGGTAGGAGAACTGTTACCTGAAGTACTGTTACCTGAAGTACTGGTAGGAGAACTGTTACCTGAAGTACTGTTACCTGAAGTACTGTTACCTGAAGTATTGGTAGGAGAACTGTTACCTGAAGTACTGTTACCTGAAGTATTGGTAGGAGAACTGTTACCTGAAGTATTGGTAGTAGAACTGTTACCTGAAGTATTGGTAGTAGAACTGTTACCTGAAGTACTGGTAGGAGAACTGTTACCTGAAGTACGGGTAGGAGTACTGTTACCTGAAGTACTGGTAGGAGTACTGTTACCTGAAGTACTGGTAGGAGTACTGTTACCTGAAGTACTGGTAGGAGAACTGTTACCTGAAGTACTGGTAGGAGTATTGTTACCTGAAGTACTGTTACCTGAAGTATTGGTAGGAGAACTGTTACCGGAAGTATTGGTAGGAGAACTGTTACCTGAAGTACTGGTAGGAGAACTGATAGGAGAACTGTTACCTGAAGTACTGGTAGGAGTACTGTTACCTGAAGTACTGTTACCTGAAGTATTGGTAGGAGAACTGTTACCTGAAGCATTGGTAGGAGAACTCTTACCTGAAGTACTGGTAGGAGAACTGTTACCTGAAGTACTGTTAGGAGAACTGTTACCTGAAGTACTGGTACCTGAAGTATTGTTAGGAGAACTGTTACCTGAAGTATTGGTAGGAGAACTGTTACCTGAAGTACTGGTAGGAGAACTGTTACCTGAAGTATTGGTAGGAGAACTGTTACCTGAAGTATTGGTAGGAGAACTGTTACCTGAAGTATTGGTAGGAGAACTGTTACCTGAAGTACTGGTAGGAGAACTGTTACCTGAAGTATTGGTAGGAGAACTGTTACCTGAAGTATTGGTAGGAGAACTGTTACCTGAAGTATTGGTAGGAGAACTGTTACCTGAAGTATTGGTAGGAGAACTGTTACCTGAAGTATTGGTAGGAGAACTGTTACCTGAAGTATTGGTAGGAGAACTGTTACCTGAAGTATTGGTAGGAGAACTGTTACCTGAAGTACTGGTAGGAGAACTGTTACCTGAAGTACTGTTACCTGAAGTATTGGTAGGAGAACTGTTACATGAAGTACTGTTACCTGAAGTATTGATAGGAGAACTGTTACCTGAAGTACTGTTACCTAAAGTATTGGTAGGAGAACTGTTACCTGAAGTACTGGTAGGAGAACTGTTACCTGAAGTACTGTTACCTGAAGTACTGTTACCTGAAGTATTGGTAGGAGAACTGTTACCTGAAGTATTGGTAGTAGAACTGTTACCTGAAGTATTGGTAGTAGAACTGTTACCTGAAGTACTGTTACCTGAAGTACTGGTAGGAGAACTGTTACCTGAAGTACTGTTACCTGAAGTATTGGTCGGAGAACTGTTACCTGAAGTATTGGTAGTAGAACTGTTACCTGAAGTACTGGTAGGAGAACTGGTAGGAGAACTGTTACCTGAAGTACTGGTAGGAGTACTGTTACCTGAAGTACTGTTACCTGAAGTATTGGTAGGAGAACTGTTACCTGAATTATTGGTAGGAGAACTGTTACCTGAAGTACTGGTAGGAGTACTGTTACCTGAAGTACTGTTACCTGAAGTATTGTTACCTGAAGTACTGTTACCTGAAGTACTGTTACCTAAAGTACTGGTAGGAGAACTGTTACCTGAAGTACTGGTAGGAGAACTGTTACCTGAAGTATTGGTAGGAGAACTGTTACCTGAAGTACTGGTAGGAGAACTGTTTCCTGAAGTATTGGTAGGAGAACTGTTACCTGAAGTATTGGTAGGAGAACTGTTACCTGAAGTATTGGTAGGAAAACTGTTACCTGAAGTATTGGTAGGAGAACTGTTACCTGAAGTACTGGTAGGAGAACTGTTACCTGAAGTATTGGTAGGAGAACTGTTACCTGAAGTATTGGTAGGAGAACTGTTACCTGAAGTATTGGTAGGAGAACTGTTACCTGAAGTATTGGTAGGACAACTGTTACCTGAAGTACTGGTAGGAGAACTGTTACCTGAAGTACTGGTAGGAGAACTGTTCCCTGAAGTACTGGTAGGAGAACTGTTACCTGAAGTATTGGTAGGAGAACTGTTACCTGAAGTACTGGTAGGAGAACTTTTACCTGAAGTACTGGTAGGAGAACTGTACCTGAAGCACTGGTAGGAGAACTGTTACCTGAAGTACTGTTACCTGAAGTATTGGTAGGAGAACTGTTACCTGAAGTACTGTTACCTGAAGTACTGTTACCTGAAGTATTGGTAGGAGAACTGTTACCTGAAGTACTGGTAGGAGAACTGTTACCTGAAGTACTGGTAGGAGTACTGTTACCTGAAGTACTGGTAGGAGAACTGTTACCTGAAGTACTGTTACCTGAAGTACTGGTAGGAGTACTGTTACGTGAAGTACTGTTACCTGAAGTACTGTTACCTGAAGTACTGTTACCTGAAGTACTGGTAGGAGAACTGTTACCTGAAGTACTGTTAGGAGAACTGTTACCTGAAGTACTGGTAGGAGAACTGTACCTGAAGTACTGGTAGGAGAACTGTTACCTAAAGTACTGGTAGGAGAACTGCTACCTGAAGTACTGGTAGGAGAACTGTTACCTGAAGTATTGTCACCTGAAGTACTGGTAGGAGAACTGTTACCTGAAGTATTGTTACCTGAAGTACTGGCAGGAGAACTGTTACCCGAAGTACTGGTAGGACAACTGTTACCTGAAGTAATGTTACCTGAAGTACTGGTAGGAGAACTGTTACCTGAAGTACTGGTAGGAGTACTGGTACCTGAAGTACTGTTACCTGAAGTACTGGTAGGAGTACTGTTACCTGAAGTACTGGTAGGAGTACTGTTACCTGAAGTATTGGTAGGAGTTCTGGTACCTGAAGTACTGTTACCTGAAGTATTGGTTGGAGAACTGTTACCTGAAGTACTGTTACCTGAAGTACTGGTAGGAGAACTGTTACCTGAAGTACTGGTAGGAGAACTGTTACCTGAAGTACTGTTACCTGAAGTACTGTTACCTGAAGTACTGGTAGGAGTACTGTTACCTGAAGTACTGGTAGGAGTACTGTTACCTGAAGTACTGGTAGGAGAACTGCTACCTGAAGTACTGGTAGGAGAACTGTTACCTGAAGTACTGGTAGGAGAACTGTTACCTGAAGTATTGGTAGGAGAACTGTTACCTAAAGTACTGGTAGGAGAACTGTTACCTGAAGTACTGGTAGGAGTACTGTCACCTGAAGTACTGTTACCTGGAGTACTGGTAGGAGAACTGTTACCTGAAGTACAGGTAGGAGTACTGTTACCTGAAGTACTGTTACCTGAAGTAATGTTACCTGAAGTACTGTTACCTGACGTACTGGTAGGAGAACTGTTACCTGAAGTATTGGTAGGAGAACTGTTACCTGAAGTATTGGTAGGAGTCCTGATACCTGAAGTACTCTTACCTGAAGTACTGGTAGGAGAACTGTTACCTGAAGTATTGGTAGGAGAACTGGTACCTGAAGTATTGGTAGGAGAACTGTTACCTGAAGTATTGGTAGGAGAACTGTTACCTGAAGCACTGGTAGGAGAACTGTTACCTGAAGTATTGGTAGGAGAACTGTTACCTGAAGTACTGGTAGGAGAACTGTTACCTGAAGTACTGGTAGGAGAACTGTACCTGAAGTACTGGTAGGAGAACTGTTACCTGAAGTACTGGTAGGAGAACTGTACCTGAAGTACTGGTAGGAGAACTGTTACCTGAAGTACTGGTAGGAGAACTGTTACCTGAAGTATTGGTAGGAGAACTGTTACCTAAAGTACTGGTAGGAGAACTGTTACCTGAAGTACTGGTAGGAGTACTGTTACCTGAAGTACTGTTACCTGGAGTACTGGTAGGAGAACTGTTACCTGAAGTACAGTTAGGAGTACTGTTACCTGAAGTACTGTTACCTGAAGTAATGTTACCTGAAGTACTGTTACCTGAAGTACTGGTAGGAGAACTGTTACCTGAAGTATTGGTAGGAGAACTGTTACCTGAAGTATTGGTAGGAGTACTGATACCTGAAGTACTCTTACCTGAAGTACTGGTAGGATAACTGTTACCTGAAGTATTGGTAGGAGAACTGGTACCTGAAGTACTGTTACCTGAAATACTGGTAGGAGTACTGTTACCTGAAGTACTGTTACCTGGAGTACTGGTAGGAGAACTGTTACCTGAAGTAATGTTACCTGAAGTACTGGTAGTAGTAATGTTACCTGAAGTATTGGTAGGAGAACTGTTACCTGAAGTACTGGTAGTAGTAATGTTACCTGAAGTATTGGTAGGAGAACTGTTACCTGAAGTACTGGTAGGAGAACTGTTACCTGAAGTATTGGTAGGAGAACTGTTACCTGAAGTATTGGTAGGAGAACTTTTACCTGAAGTATTGGTAGGAGAACTGTTACCTGAAGTATTGGTAGGAGAACTGTTACCTGAAGTACTGGTAGGAGAACTGTTACCTGAAGTATTGGTAGGAGAACTGTTACCTGAAGTACTGGTAGGAGAACTGTTACCTGAAGTACTGGTAGGAGAACTGTACCTGAAGTACTGGTAGTAGAACTGTTACCTGAAGTACTGTTACCTGAAGTATTGGTAGGAGAACTGTTACCTGAAGTACTGGTAGGAGGACTGTTACCTGAAGTACTGTTACCTGAAGTACTGTTACCTGAAGTATTGGTAGGAGAACTGTTACCTGAAGTATTGGTAGTAGAACTGTTACCTGAAGTACTGTTACCTGAAGTACTGGTAGGAGAACTGTTACCTGAAGTACTGGTAGGAGTACTGTTACCTGAAGTACTGTTACCTAAAGTATTGGTAGGAGAACTGTTACCTGAAGTATTGGTAGGAGAACTGTTACCTGAAGTACTGGTAGGAGAACTGGTAGGAGAACTGTTACCTGAAGTACTGGTAGGAGTACTGTTACCTGAAGTACTGTTACCTGAAGTACTGGTAGGAGAACTGTTACCTGAAGTATTGGTAGGAGAACTGTTACCTGAAGTACTGCTTGGAGTACTGTTACCTGAAGTACTGTTACCTGTAGTATTGTTACCTGAAGTACTGTTACCTGAAGTACTGTTACCTGAAGTACTGGTAGGAGAACTGTTACCTGAAGTACTGGTAGGAGAACTGTAACCTGAAGTATTGGTAGGAGAACTGTTACCTGAAGTACTGGTTGGAGAACTGTTACCTGAAGTATTGGTAGGAGAACTGTTACCTGAAGTATTGGTAGGAGAACTGTTACCTGAAGTATTGGTAGGAGAACTGTTACCTGAAGTATTGGTAGGAGAACTGTTACCTGAAGTACTGGTAGGAGAACTGAAGTATTGGTAGGAGAACTGTTACCTGAAGTACTGTTACCTGAAGTATTGGTAGGAGTACTGTTACCTGATGTATTGGTAGGAGTACTGTTACCTGAAGCATTGGTAGGAGTACTGTTACCTGAAGTATTGGTAGTAGAACTGTTACCTGAAGTACTGGTAGGAGAACTGTACCTGAAGCACTGGTAGGAGAACTGTTACCTGAAGTACTGTTACCTGAAGTATTGGTAGGAGAACTGTTACCTGAAGTACTGTTACCTGAAGTACTGTTACCTGAAGTATTGGTAGGAGAACTGTTACCTGAAGTACTGGTAGGAGAACTGTTACCTGAAGTACTGGTAGGAGTACTGTTACCTGAAGTACTGGTAGGAGAACTGTTACCTGAAGTACTGTTACCTGAAGTACTGGTAGGAGTACTGTTACGTGAAGTACTGTTACCTGAAGTACTGTTACCTGAAGTACTGTTACCTGAAGTACTGGTAGGAGAACTGTTACCTGAAGTACTGTTAGGAGAACTGTTACCTGAAGTACTGGTAGGAGAACTGTACCTGAAGTACTGGTAGGAGAACTGTTACCTAAAGTACTGGTAGGAGAACTGCTACCTGAAGTACTGGTAGGAGAACTGTTACCTGAAGTATTGTTACCTGAAGTACTGGTAGGAGAACTGTTACCTGAAGTATTGTTACCTGAAGTACTGGCAGGAGAACTGTTACCCGAAGTACTGGTAGGACAACTGTTACCTGAAGTAATGTTACCTGAAGTACTGGTAGGAGAACTGTTACCTGAAGTACTGGTAGGAGTACTGGTACCTGAAGTACTGTTACCTGAAGTACTGGTAGGAGTACTGTTACCTGAAGTACTGGTAGGAGTACTGTTACCTGAAGTATTGGTAGGAGTTCTGGTACCTGAAGTACTGTTACCTGAAGTATTGGTTGGAGAACTGTTACCTGAAGTACTGTTACCTGAAGTACTGGTAGGAGAACTGTTACCTGAAGTACTGGTAGGAGAACTGTTACCTGAAGTACTGTTACCTGAAGTACTGTTACCTGAAGTACTGGTAGGAGTACTGTTACCTGAAGTACTGGTAGGAGTACTGTTACCTGAAGTACTGGTAGGAGAACTGCTACCTGAAGTACTGGTAGGAGAACTGTTACCTGAAGTACTGGTAGGAGAACTGTTACCTGAAGTATTGGTAGGAGAACTGTTACCTAAAGTACTGGTAGGAGAACTGTTACCTGAAGTACTGGTAGGAGTACTGTCACCTGAAGTACTGTTACCTGGAGTACTGGTAGGAGAACTGTTACCTGAAGTACAGGTAGGAGTACTGTTACCTGAAGTACTGTTACCTGAAGTAATGTTACCTGAAGTACTGTTACCTGACGTACTGGTAGGAGAACTGTTACCTGAAGTATTGGTAGGAGAACTGTTACCTGAAGTATTGGTAGGAGTACTGATACCTGAAGTACTCTTACCTGAAGTACTGGTAGGAGAACTGTTACCTGAAGTATTGGTAGGAGAACTGGTACCTGAAGTATTGGTAGGAGAACTGTTACCTGAAGTATTGGTAGGAGAACTGTTACCTGAAGCACTGGTAGGAGAACTGTTACCTGAAGTATTGGTAGGAGAACTGTTACCTGAAGTACTGGTAGGAGAACTGTTACCTGAAGTACTGGTAGGAGAACTGTACCTGAAGTACTGGTAGGAGAACTGTTACCTGAAGTACTGGTAGGAGAACTGTACCTGAAGTACTGGTAGGAGAACTGTTACCTGAAGTACTGGTAGGAGAACTGTTACCTGAAGTATTGGTAGGAGAACTGTTACCTAAAGTACTGGTAGGAGAACTGTTACCTGAAGTACTGGTAGGAGTACTGTTACCTGAAGTACTGTTACCTGGAGTACTGGTAGGAGAACTGTTACCTGAAGTACAGTTAGGAGTACTGTTACCTGAAGTACTGTTACCTGAAGTAATGTTACCTGAAGTACTGTTACCTGAAGTACTGGTAGGAGAACTGTTACCTGAAGTATTGGTAGGAGAACTGTTACCTGAAGTATTGGTAGGAGTACTGATACCTGAAGTACTCTTACCTGAAGTACTGGTAGGAGAACTGTTACCTGAAGTATTGGTAGGAGAACTGGTACCTGAAGTACTGTTACCTGAAATACTGGTAGGAGTACTGTTACCTGAAGTACTGTTACCTGGAGTACTGGTAGGAGAACTGTTACCTGAAGTAATGTTACCTGAAGTACTGGTAGTAGTAATGTTACCTGAAGTATTGGTAGGAGAACTGTTACCTGAAGTACTGGTAGTAGTAATGTTACCTGAAGTATTGGTAGGAGAACTGTTACCTGAAGTACTGGTAGGAGAACTGTTACCTGAAGTATTGGTAGGAGAACTGTTACCTGAAGTATTGGTAGGAGAACTTTTACCTGAAGTATTGGTAGGAGAACTGTTACCTGAAGTATTGGTAGGAGAACTGTTACCTGAAGTACTGGTAGGAGAACTGTTACCTGAAGTATTGGTAGGAGAACTGTTACCTGAAGTACTGGTAGGAGAACTGTTACCTGAAGTACTGGTAGGAGAACTGTACCTGAAGTACTGGTAGGAGAACTGTTACCTGAAGTACTGTTACCTGAAGTATTGGTAGGAGAACTGTTACCTGAAGTACTGGTAGGAGGACTGTTACCTGAAGTACTGTTACCTGAAGTACTGTTACCTGAAGTATTGGTAGGAGAACTGTTACCTGAAGTATTGGTAGTAGAACTGTTACCTGAAGTACTGTTACCTGAAGTACTGGTAGGAGAACTGTTACCTGAAGTACTGGTAGGAGTACTGTTACCTGAAGTACTGTTACCTAAAGTATTGGTAGGAGAACTGTTACCTGAAGTATTGGTAGGAGAACTGTTACCTGAAGTACTGGTAGGAGAACTGGTAGGAGAACTGTTACCTGAAGTACTGGTAGGAGTACTGTTACCTGAAGTACTGTTACCTGAAGTACTGGTAGGAGAACTGTTACCTGAAGTATTGGTAGGAGAACTGTTACCTGAAGTACTGCTTGGAGTACTGTTACCTGAAGTACTGTTACCTGTAGTATTGTTACCTGAAGTACTGTTACCTGAAGTACTGTTACCTGAAGTACTGGTAGGAGAACTGTTACCTGAAGTACTGGTAGGAGAACTGTAACCTGAAGTATTGGTAGGAGAACTGTTACCTGAAGTACTGGTTGGAGAACTGTTACCTGAAGTATTGGTAGGAGAACTGTTACCTGAAGTATTGGTAGGAGAACTGTTACCTGAAGTATTGGTAGGAGAACTGTTACCTGAAGTATTGGTAGGAGAACTGTTACCTGAAGTACTGGTAGGAGAACTGAAGTATTGGTAGGAGAACTGTTACCTGAAGTACTGTTACCTGAAGTATTGGTAGGAGTACTGTTACCTGATGTATTGGTAGGAGTACTGTTACCTGAAGCATTGGTAGGAGTACTGTTACCTGAAGTATTGGTAGTAGAACTGTTACCTGAAGTACTGGTAGGAGAACTGTTACCTGAAGTACTGTTACCTGAAGTAATGTTACCTGAAGTATTGGTAGGAGAACTGTTACCTGAAGTACTGGTAGGAGAACTGTTACCTGAAGTACTGGTACCTGAAGTACTGTTACCTGAAGTACTGGTAGGAGAACTGTTACCTGAAGTACTGTTAGGAGAACTGTTACCTGAAGTACTGGTAGGAGAACTGTACCTGAAGTATTGGTAGGAGAACTGTTACCTGAAGTACTGTTACCTGAAGTACTGGTAGGAGAACTGTTACCTGAAGTACTGGTAGGAGAACTGTTACCTGAAGTATTGGTAGGAGAACTGTTACCTGAAGTACTGGTAGGAGAACTGTTACCTGAAATATTGGTAGGAGAACTGTTACCTGAAGTACTGGTAGGAGAACTGTTACCTGAAGTACTGGTAGGAGAACTGTACCTGAAGTACTGGTAGGAGAACTGTTACCTGAAGTACTGTTACCTGAAGTATAGGTAGGAGAACTGTTACCTGAAGTACTGGTAGGAGGACTGTTACCTGAAGTACTGTTACCTGAAGTACTGTTACCTGAATTATTGGTAGGAGAACTGTTACCTGAAGTATTGGTAGTAGAACTGTTACCTGAAGTACTGTTACCTGAAGTACTGGTAGGAGAACTGTTACCTGAAGTACTGGTAGGAGTACTGTTACCTGAAGTACTGTTACCTAAAGTATTGGTAGGAGAACTGTTACCTGAAGTATTGGTAGGAGAACTGTTACCTGAAGTACTGGTAGGAGAACTGGTAGGAGAACTGTTACCTGAAGTACTGGTAGGAGTACTGTTACCTGAAGTACTGTTACCTGAAGTACTGGTAGGAGAACTGTTACCTGAAGTATTGGTAGGAGAACTGTTACCTGAAGTACTGCTAGGAGTACTGTTACCTGAAGTACTGTTACCTGTAGTATTGTTACCTGAAGTACTGTTACCTGAAGTACTGTTACCTGAAGTACTGGTAGGAGAACTGTTACCTGAAGTACTGGTAGGAGAACTGTAACCTGAAGTATTGGTAGGAGAACTGTTACCTGAAGTACTGGTTGGAGAACTGTTACCTGAAGTATTGGTAGGAGAACTGTTACCTGAAGTATTGGTAGGAGAACTGTTACCTGAAGTATTGGTAGGAGAACTGTTACCTGAAGTATTGGTAGGAGAACTGTTACCTGAAGTACTGGTAGGAGAACTGAATTTTTGGTAGGAGAACTGTTACCTGAAGTACTGTTACCTGAAGTATTGGTAGGAGTACTGTTACCTGATGTATTGGTAGGAGTACTGTTACCTGAAGCATTGGTAGGAGTACTGTTACCTGAAGTATTGGTAGTAGAACTGTTACCTGAAGTACTGGTAGGAGAACTGTTACCTGAAGTACTGTTACCTGAAGTAATGTTACCTGAAGTATTGGTAGGAGAACTGTTACCTGAAGTACTGGTAGGAGAACTGTTACCTGAAGTACTGGTACCTGAAGTACTGTTACCTGAAGTACTGGTAGGAGAACTGTTACCTGAAGTACTGTTAGGAGAACTGTTACCTGAAGTACTGGTAGGAGAACTGTACCTGAAGTATTGGTAGGAGAACTGTTACCTGAAGTACTGTTACCTGAAGTACTGGTAGGAGACCTGTTACCTGAAGTACTGGTAGGAGAACTGTTACCTGAAGTACTGTTAGGAGAACTGTTACCTGAAGTACTGGTAGGAGAACAGTTACCTGAAGTACTGGTAGGAGTACTGTTACCTGAAGTATTGGTAGGAGTACTGGTACCTGAAGTACTGTTACCTGAAGTACTGGTAGGAGTACTGTTACCTGAAGTACTGTTACCTGGAGTACTGGTAGGAGAACTGTTACCTGAAGTAATGTTAAGTATTGGTAGGAGAACTGTTACCTGAAGTACTGGTAGTAGTAATGTTACCTGAAGTATTGGTAGGAGAACTGTTACCTGAAGTACTGGTAGTAGTAATGTTACCTGAAGTATTGGTAGGAGAACTGTTACCTGAAGTACTGGTAGTAGTATTGTTACCTGAAGTACTGGTAAGAGAACTGTTACCTGAAGTATTGGTAGGAGAACTATTACCTGAAGTAATGTTACCTGAAGTATTGGTAGGAGAACTTTTACCTGAAGTATTGTTACCTGAAGTATTGTTACCTGAAGTACTGTTACCTGAAGTACTGGTAGGAGAACTGTTACCTGAAGTATTGTTACCTGAAGTACTGTTACCTGAAGTACTGGTAGGAGAACTGTTACCTGAAGTACTGGTAGGAGAACTGTTACCTGAAGTACTGGTAGGAGAACTGTTACCTGAAGTATTGGTAGGAGAACTGTTACCTGAAGTATTGGTAGGAGAACTGTTACCTGAAGTACTGGTAGGAGTACTGATACCTGAAGTTCTGTTACCTGAAGTATTGGTAGGAGTACTGTTACCTGAAGTATTGGTAGGAGTACTGTTACCTGAAGTATTGGTAGGAGTACTGTTACCTAAAGTATTGGTAGGAGTACTGTTACCTGAAGTACTGGTAGGAGAACTGTTACCTGAAGTATTGGTAGGAGAACTGTTACCTGAAGTACTGTTACCTGAAGTACTGGTAGGAGAACTGTTACCTGAAGTATTGGTACCTGAAGTACTGTTACCTGAAGTATTGTTACCTGAAGTATTGTTACCTGAAGTACTGTTACCTGAAGTACTGTTACCTGAAGTACTGGTAGGAGTACTGTTACCTGAAGTACTGGTAGGAGTACTGTTACCTGAAGTACTGGTAGGAGTACTGTTACCTGAAGTACTGGTAGGAGAACTGTTACCTGAAGTACTGGTAGGAGAACTGTTACCTGAAGTACTGGTATGAGAACTGTTACCTGAAGTATTGGTAGGAGAACTGTTACCTGAAGTACTGGTAGGAGAACTGTTACCTGAAGTATTGGTAGGAGAACTGTTACCTAAAGTACTGGTAGGAGAACTGTTACCTGAAGTACTGGTAGGAGTACTGTTACCTGAAGTACTGTTACCTGGAGTACTGATAGGAGAACTGTTACCTGAAGTACAGGTAGGAGTACTGTTACCTGAAGTACTGTTACCTGAAGTAATATTACCTGAAGTACTGTTACCTGAAGTACTGGTAGGAGAACTGTTACCTGAAGTATTGGTAGGAGAACTGTTACCTGAAGTATTGGTAGGAGTACTGATTCCTGAAGTACTCTTACCTGAAGTACTGGTAGGAGAACTGTTACCTGAAGTATTGTTTAGGAGAACTGGTACCTGAAGTACTGTTACCTGAAATACTGGTAGGAGTACTGTTACCTGAAGTACTGTTACCTGGAGTACTGGTAGGAGAACTGTTACCTGAATTAATGTTACCTGAAGTACTGGTAGTAGTAATGTTACCTGAAGTATTGGTAGGAGAACTGATACCTGAAGTACTGGTAGTAGTAATGTTACCTGAAGTATTGGTAGGAGAACTGTTACCTGAAGTACTGGTAGGAGAACTGTTACCTGAAGTATTGGTAGGAGAACTGTTACCTGAAGTATTGGTAGGAGAACTTTTACCTGAAGTATTGGTAGGAGAACTGTTACCTGAAGTATTGGTAGGAGAACTGTTACCTGAAGTACTGGTAGGAGAACTGTTACCTGAAGTATTGGTAGGAGAACTGTTACCTGAAGTACTGGTAGGAGAACTGTTACCTGAAGTACTGGTAGGAGAACTGTACCTGAAGTACTGGTAGGAGAACTGTTACCTGAAGTACTGTTACCTGAAGTATTGGTAGGAGAACTGTTACCTGAAGTACTGGTAGGAGGACTGTTACCTGAAGTACTGTTACCTGAAGTACTGTTACCTGAAGTATTGGTAGGAGAACTGTTACCTGAAGTATTGGTAGTAGAACTGTTACCTGAAGTAATGTTACGTGAAGTACTGGTAGGAGAACTGTTACCTGAAGTACTGGTAGGAGTACTGTTACCTGAAGTACTGTTACCTGAAGTATTGGTAGGAGAACTGTTACCTGAAGTATTGGTAGGAGAACTGTTACCTGAAATACTGGTAGGAGAACTGGTAGGAGAACTGTTACCTGAAGTACTGGTAGGAGTACTGTTACCTGAAGTACTGTTACCTGAAGTACTGGTAGGAGAACTGTTACCTGAAGTATTGGTAGGAGAACTGTTACCTGAAGTACTGCTAGGAATACTGTTACCTGAAGTACTGTTACCTGTAGTATTGTTACCTGAAGTACTGTTACCTGAAGTACTGTTACCTGAAGTACTGGTAGGAGAACTGTTACCTGAAGTACTGGTAGGAGAACTGTAACCTGAAGTATTGGTAGGAGAACTGTTACCTGAAGTACTGGTTGGAGAGTCTGTTACCTGAAGTATTGGTAGGAGAACTGTTACCTGAAGTATTGGTAGGAGAACTGTTACCTGAAGTATTGGTAGGAGAACTGTTACCTGAAGTACTGGTAGGAGAACTGAAGTATTGGTAGGAGAACTGTTACCTGAAGTACTGTTACCTGAAGTATTGGTAGGAGTACTGTTACCTGATGTATTGGTAGGAGTACTGTTACCTGAAGCATTGGTAGGAGTACTGTTACCTGAAGTATTGGTAGTAGAACTGTTACCTGAAGTACTGGTAGGAGAACTGTTACCTGAAGTACTGTTGCCTGAAATATTGTTACCTGAAGTATTGGTAGGATAACTGTTACCTGAAGTACTGTTAGGAGAACTGTTACCTGAAGTACTGGTACCTGAAGTACTGTTACCTGAAGTACTGGTAGGAGAACTGTTACCTGAAGTACTGGTAGGAGAACTGTTACCTGAAGTACTGGTAGGAGAACTGTTACCTGAAGTATTGGTAGGAGAACTGTTACCTGAAGTATTGGTAGGAGAACTGTTACCTGAAGTACTGGTAGGAGTACTGATACCTGAAGTTCTGTTACCTGAAGTATTGGTAGGAGTACTGTTACCTGAAGTATTGGTAGGAGTACTGTTACCTGAAGTATTGGTAGGAGTACTGTTACCTGAAGTATTGGTAGGAGTACTGTTACCTGAAGTACTGGTAGGAGAACTGTTACCTGAAGTATTGGTAGGAGAACTGTTACCTGAAGTACTGTTACCTGAAGTACTGGTAGGAAAACTGTTACCTGAAGTGCTGGTAGGAGAACTGTACCTGAAGTATTGGTAGGAGAACTGTTACCTGAAGTACTGTTACCTGAAGTACTGGTAGGAGAACTGTTACCTGAAGTACTGGTAGGAGAACTGTTACCTGAAGTACTGTTAGGAGAACTGTTACCTGAAGTACTGGTACCTGAAGTACTGTTACCTGAAGTACTGGTAGGAGAACTGTTACCTGAAGTACTGGTAGGAGAACTGTTACCTGAAGTACTGGTAGGAGAACTGTTACCTGAAGTACTGGTAGGAGAACTGTTACCTGAAGTATTGGTAGGAGAACTGTTACCTGAAGTATTGGTAGGAGAACTGTTACCTGAAGTACTGGTAGGAGTACTGATACCTGAAGTTCTGTTACCTGAAGTATTGGTAGGAGTACTGTTACCTGAAGTATTGGTAGGAGTACTGTTACCTGAAGTATTGGTAGGAGTACTGTTACCTGAAGTATTGGTAGGAGTACTGTTACCTGAAGTACTGGTAGGAGAACTGTTACCTGAAGTATTGGTAGGAGAACTGTTACCTGAAGTACTGTTACCTGAAGTACTGGTAGGAAAACTGTTACCTGAAGTACTGGTAGGAGAACTGTACCTGAAGTATTGGTAGGAGAACTGTTACCTGAAGTACTGTTACCTGAAGTACTGGTAGGAGAACTGTTACCTGAAGTACTGGTAGGAGAACTGTTACCTGAAGTACTGTTAGGAGAACTGTTACCTGAAGTACTGGTAGGAGAACTGTTACCTGAAGAACTGGTAGGAGTACTGTTACCTGAAGTATTGGTAGGAGTACTGGTACCTGAAGTACTGTTACCTGAAGTACTGGTAGGAGTACTGTTACCTGAAGTACTGTTACCTGGAGTACTGGTAGGAGAACTGTTACCTGAAGTAATGTTACCTGAAGTACTGGTAGTAGTAATGTTACCTGAAGTACTGGTAGGAGAACTGTTACCTGAAGTACTGGTAGTAGTAATGTTACCTGAAGTATTGGTAGGAGAACTGTTACCTGAAGTACTGGTAGTAGTAATGTTACCTGAAGTATTGGTAGGAGAACTGTTACCTGGCGTACTGGTAGTAGTATTGTTACCTGAAGTACTGGTAGGAGAACTGTTACCTGAAGTATTGGTAGGAGAACTATTACCTGAAGTAATGTTACCTGAAGTATTGGTAGGAGAACTTTTACCTGAAGTATTGTTACCTGAAGTATTGTTACCTGAAGTACTGTTACCTGAAGTACTGGTAGGAGAACTGTTACCTGAAGTATTGTTACCTGAAGTACTGTTACCTGAAGTACTGGTAGGAGAACTGTTACCTGAAGTACTGGTAGGAGAACTGTTACCTGAAGTACTGGTAGGAGAACTGTTACCTGAAGTATTGGTAGGAGAACTGTTATCTGAAGTATTGGTAGGAGAACTGTTACCTGAAGTAATGTTACCTGAAGTATTGGTAGGAGAACTTTTACCTGAAGTATTGTTACCTGAAGTATTGTTACCTGAAGTACTGTTACCTGAAGTACTGGTAGGAGAACTGTTACCTGAAGTATTGTTACCTGAAGGACTGTTACCTGAAGTACTGGTAGGAGTACTGTTACCTGAAGTATTGGTAGGAGTACTGTTACCTGAAGTATTGGTAGGAGTACTGTTACCTGAAGTACTGGTAGGAGAACTGTTACCTGAAGTATTGGTAGGAGAACTGTTACCTGAAGTACTGTTACCTGAAGTACTGGTAGGAAAACTGTTACCTGAAGTACTGGTAGGAGAACTGTTACCTGAAGTACTGGTAGGAGAACTGTTACCTGAAGTATTGTTACCTGAAGTACTGTTACCTGAAGTGTTGTTACCTGAAGTATTGTTACCTGAAGTACTGTTACCTGAAGTACTGGTAGGAGAACTGTTACCTGAAGTATTGTTACCTGAAGTACTGTTACCTGAAGTACTGGTAGGAGAACTGTTGCCTGAAGTACTGGTAGGAGAACTGTTACCTGAAGTACTGGTAGGAGTACTGTTACCTGAAGTACTGGTAGGAGTACTGTTACCTGAAGTACTGGTAGGAGTACTGTTACCTGAAGTACTGGTAGGAGAACTGTTACCTGAAGTACTGTTACCTGAAGTATTGGTAGGAGTACTGTTACCTGAAGTACTGGTAGGAGTACTGTTACCTGAAGTACTGGTAGGAGAACTGTTACCTGAAGTACTGGTAGGAGAACTGTTACCTGAAGTACTTGTAGGAGAACTGGTACCTGAAGTACTGGTAGGAGAACATTTTGAGGGACACAGGGGCTATGGTTAGGTGTATGGAACCTGTTACCTGAAGTACTGGTAGGAGTACTGTTACCTGAAGTACTGGTAGGAGAACTGTTACCTGAAGTACTGGTAGGAGAACTGTTACCTGAAGTACTGGTAGGAGAACTGGTACCTGAAGTACTGGTAGGAGAACATTTTGAGGGACACAGGGGCTATGGTTAGGTGTATGGAACCTGTTATCTGAAGTACTGGTAGGAGAACATTTTGAGGGACACGCGGGCTAGGGTTAGGTGTATGGAACCTGTTACCTGAAGTACTGGTAGGAGAACATTTTGAGGGACACGCGGGCTAGGGTTAGGTGTATGGAACCTGTTACCTGAAGTACTGGTAGGAGAACATTTTGAGGGACACGCGGGCTAGGGTTAGGTGTATGGAACCCGTTACCTGAAGTACTCATAGGAAAACTCTTTAATCTGATCCTTTGAGGAACATAAGGATAGTTATTTTATTAATTTCTTTATTTCACCTTTATTTAACCACCAGGTAGGCAAGTTGAGAACAAGTTCTCATTTGCAACTGCGACCTGGCCAAGATAAAGCATAGCAGTTCGACACATACAACAACACAGAGTTACACACATACAGTCAATAAATCAGTAGAAAAAAAAGATAACAAAAAGTCTATATACAGTGAGTGCAAATGAGGTAGGATAAGGGAGGTAAGGCAATCAATAGGCCATGGTGGCAAAGTAAATTACAATATAGCAATTAAACACTGGAATGGCAGATGTGCAGAAGATGA
Organism: Salvelinus fontinalis; assembly: GCF_029448725.1. Taxonomy (NCBI): domain Eukaryota; kingdom Metazoa; phylum Chordata; class Actinopteri; order Salmoniformes; family Salmonidae; genus Salvelinus; species Salvelinus fontinalis. The sequence goes on from NC_074676.1 coordinate 57,050,179, forward strand.
ATGTGCAAGTAGAGATACTGCGGTGCAAAGGAGCAAGATAAATTAATAAATACAGTATGGGGATGAGGTAGATAGATGGGCTGTTTACAGATGGTCTATGTACAGGTTCTTACCTGAAGTACTCGTGGGAGAACTATCTGAGGGACACGGGGGCCACGCTCTCCACATTGCCTGTCTCCTTCTGATTGGCTGCCATGATGCTCTTCGTCTGGTCAGGTGACAGATTCAGAAGACTCTGTAAAACAGTTGAGTCATTTCGCTAGAGCCACTTACAGTCAACGGATTCAACGGATTCAACATATTCAACGTATTCAACGTATTCAACGGATACAACGGATTCAACGGATTCAACCAAAGAAGGTTGAACAACCACAGATAACAACCATTGCCAGTAAAACCTTGACACTAGCCACCAATCAGAGCTAGTGAGGAAACGGATTGATGAGGACAGGTTGTAACATCCCTGAGTTCCTAGAAACCATTATCCACTTCTTCATTGGTGGGTTTAGTGAAAGTGGGCAGGACTATGTGTTCATAGCATGACTTCATTGGTGGGTTTAGTGAGAATGGGCAGGACTATGTGTTCATAGCATGACTTCATTGGTGGGTTTAGTGAAAGTGGGCAGGACTATGTGTTCATAGCATGACTTCATTGGTGGGTTTAGTGAAAGTGGGCAGGACTATGTGTTCATAGCATGACTTCATTGGTGGGTTTAGTGAAAGTGGGCAGGACTATGTGTTCATAGCATGACTTCATTGGTGGGTTTAGTGAAAGTGGGCAGGACTATGTGTTCATAGCATGACTTCATTGGTGGGTTTAGTGAAAGTGGGCAGGACTATGTGTTCATAGCATGACTTCATTGGTGGGTTTAGTGAAAGTGGGCAGGACTATGTGTTCATAGCATGACTTCATTGGTGGGTTTAGTGAGAGTGGGCAGGACTATGTGTTCATAGCATGACTTCATTGGTGGGTTTAGTGAGAGTGGGCAGGACTATGTGTTCATAGCATGACTTCATTGGTGGGTTTAGTGAAAGTGGGCAGGACTATGTGTTCATAGTATGACTTCATTGGTGGGTTTAGTGAGAGTGGGCAGGTCCAGGATAGCGGGTGGGTACCGCCCCCGTTTTGCTGGTGTGTTCGTTCTTGCCCTTGATCCAGCCGCGGCCGACAGTCAGCTCATCGTCTTTAATGAGGACTATCAACTCTCCTTTCTTAAAGCTCAGAAACGTAGGGTCATCTAGAGAGAGAGAGAGAGACAGAGAGAAGGAGAGAGATGGGGGCGAGAGAGGGAGCGATGGAGAGAGATGAGAGACTGGGAGAGAGATGGAGAGATGAGAGGGAGAGAGAGGTAGAGAGAGGGGGATGAGTGGGGGAGAGAGAGAGACAGAAAGGGGGAGAGAGAATAAGAGAGAGATAGTAATGAATACAGCTGAAATACTACTCGTTTCAGTATATATTAAAACATATTCAGTGGCAAGAAACAGTATGTGAACCCTTTGGAAATACCTGGATTTCTGCATAAATAGGTCATACAAATGTATCTGATCTTCATCTAAGTCACAACAATAGATAAATACAGTCTGCTTAAACTAATAACACACACATTATTGTATTTTTCTTGTCTATATTGAAATACATAATTTAAATATTCACAGTGTAGGTTGGGAGAAGTATGTGAACCCCCTTGGCTAAATGACTTCTCTAAAAGCTAATTGGAGTCAGGAGTCAGCGAACCTGGAGTGCAATCAATGAGACCAGATTGGAGATGTTGGTTAAGAGCTGAAATGCCCTATAAAAAACACTCACAATATGTGAGTTTGCTATTCACAAGAAGCATTGCCTGATGTGAACCATGCCTCGAAACAAAAGAGAGCTCAGAAGACCTAAGGTTAAGAATTGTTGACTTGCATAAAGCTGGAAAGGATTACAAAAGGACCTCGAAAAGCCTTGATGTTCATCAGTTCACCGTAAGATAACTTGTCTATAATTGGAGAAAGTTCAGCACGTTTTTCCAACCAGACATTTGTCTATGGAATAGCTTCCCCTTCCCCTTCCCCTTTAAGAAATACCTAGGATAGGATAAAGTAATCCTTCCAACCCCCCCCCTAAAAGATTTGATGCACTATTGTAAAGTGGTTGTCCCACTGGATTTCATAAGGTGAATGCACCAATTTGTAAGTCGCTGTGGATAAGAGCGTCTGCTAAATGACTTAAATGTAAATGTAATGGAGATCAAGCAAATTTAAGAAACCACTCCACTGCCCCCTTGTGCTGATCAGGTGTATTTATTTGAAGGATCGGTATGATGTGTAATTAATAGATTGTTTTAATGTGAAATGAATACGGCTGATTTTTAAGGTTCGGGAGAAGTACAGTGAATAGTGACACTTTTTTTTTTAGGATGTTAATATAAATTAATGTATTTATGGTTGTTTGTAATTTTGTCTTGTCTTTTAATCATTGTGTTATTGTTTTTATCATCGAGGACCACTTTGGAAATAATTAATACTTTCAAGTGATATCCTCTTGGTCCACATTGTGTATTTTGTTCTATATGTCTGTTGCTCAAAATGTAAATTAAATTCAACAGGACAACGACTCAAAACACAGAAGTAAATCAACAACAGAATGGCTTAAACAGAAGAAAATACGGCTTCTGGAGTGGCCCAGTCAGAGTCCTGACCTCAACCTTCTGGAGTGGCCCAGTCAGAGTCCTGACCTCAACCTTCTGGAGTGGCCCAGTCAGAGTCCTGACCTCAACCTTCTGGAGTGGCCCAGTCAGAGTCCTGACCTCAACCCGATTTTGAGATGCTGTGACATGACCTCGAGAGCAGTTCACACCAGACATCCCAAGAATATTGATGAACTGAAACAGTTTTGTAAAGAGGAATGGTCCAAAATTCCTCCTGACCGTTGTGCAGGTCTGATCCACAACTACAGAAAACGTTTGCTTGAGGTTATTGCTGCCAAAGGAGGGTCAACCAGTTATTAAATCCAAGGGTTCACATACTTTTCCCACCCTGCACTGTGAATGTTTACACATGAAAATGTATAATTGTTTGTGCGTTATTAGTTTACGCAGACTGTGTTTGTCCATTATTGTGACTTGGATGAAGATCAGGTCAAATTCTATGACCAATTTATGCAGAAATCCAGGCAATTACTATTTTGAAGAATAATCAAATATATTTTGATTTGTTTAACACTTTCTGGGTTAGTACATGTGTTATTTCATAGTGTTGATGTCTTCACTATTATTCTACAATGTAGAAAATAGTAAAAAATAAAGAAAAAAAGAAGAAAAAGTCTTGAATGAGTAGGTGTGTCCAAAACGTTTGACTGGTACTGTATATAAAACTTGATTCAAGTTTGCAAAAGAAAAGTAACGTCTCTAAATAATTTGTTGTTGTTTGTGTCTGACTAACCTTGGTTGACTTCCTGCAGGGCCACAGCCAACTGAGAGCGTTCCCTTAGTCCTCCCAGGAACATGTGCACCAGCTCTGCTATGTTCCCAGCCATCACCGTGTAACCGATGTGAAATGGCTAGCTAGTTAGCGGTGGTGCGCGCTAATAGCGTTTCAAAATCGGTGACGTCACTCCCTTTGAGACCTTGAAGTAGTGGTTCCCCTTGCTCTGCAAGAGCCGCGGCTTTTGTGGAGCGATGGGTAACGATGCTTCGTGGGTGACTGTTGTTGATGTGTGCAGATGGTCCCTGGTTCGCGGCCGGGTCGGGGCGAGGGGGACGGACTAAAGTTAAACTGTTACAACCTCATTCAGAGAGAAGTCTCCCTCCAGAGTCAGGACACTCACAGAATGGCCAAACGTCTTGCCCTCCCCCTGAGGGAAGGAGAGGAAATCAATTCCACACCACACAGATCATGGATAGTCAGATCCTTGAATCCATAGCTCTGTCTAGGAATTTGCGAGTGGTTAAATTTCTCCAGCCCCCCCCCGATGCCGCAACTGTTTAACAAAAAAGTGGTGGGATGTCGCAGCGTTACTGTCTGAATTGCAGATTGCCCCTTTCAGTCCTACTAAACTCCATGCTCCAAAACCAACTGTGCATGCCTGTAACTGTGACCTCTGACCTATCTTTCTGTATCTCACGGTGTTGACCCTAGTGACCCCATGCGTAGGAAAGCTGCAGTCCTCTCCTTCTCATCCAGGAAGCTGATGCCTGTCCAGTTGATCGCCACAATAAACTTGTTTTTAGGAAGCGCAGGACCGTCTGAATATGCATCATGGGTAAACCGCAGAATAAACAGAATGGCTCATTCTCAAATGGCACTCTATTCCCTATATAGTGCACTACTTTAGACCAGAGCCCTATTCCCTATATAGTGCACTACTTTAGACCAGAGCCCCTATTCCCTATATAGTACACTACATTAGGTCAGAGCCTTATTCCCTACATAGTGCACTACTTTAGACCAGAGCCCTATTCCCTATATAGTGCACTACTTTAGACCAGGGCCCTATTCCCTATATATAGTGCACTACTTTAGACCAGAGCCCCTATTCCCTAATATAGTGCACTACTTTAGACCAGAGCCCCTATTCCCTAATATAGTGCACTACTTTTGACCAGAGCCCTATTGCCTATATAGTGCACTACATTAGGTCAGAGCCTTATTCCCTACATAGTGCACTACTTTAGACCAGAGCCTTATTCCCTATATAGTGCACTACTTTAGACCAGGGCCCTATTCCCTATATATAGTGCACTACTTTAGACCAGAGCCCCTATTCCCTATATAGTGCACTACTTTTGACCAGAGCCTTATTCCCTATATAGTGCACTACTTTAGACCAGAGCCCTATTCCCTAATGTAGTGCACTACTTTAGACCAGAGCCCTATTCCCTATATAGTGCACTACTTTTGACCAGAGCCCTATTCCCTATATAGTGCACTACTTTAGAGTTTATAAAGGTGCCGTGTCAGACTCAGCCCATGTCTCTGATGACTTGATGACAGTGGTTTTAACCCTGAATCTCCAGACATCTCTGTAGCTCAATTCTCTATGGTCTGTATCATTGTGGGTTCAGTCAAGTCTAGGCAGTATAATTCTTCATTGTTGTAAAATAGACTTAGATGTATCATTTCTGACAAATTGTCTACTCTACCTGAATAGATAGATACACCTGGCTCGGTGATGACGCCTCACCTAAACAACCATTATAGCTTTAGTCATGACCGTTCTGCCTCTGTCCTTTAATACCAAACTGACTCCTCCATGTCTCCCAAAGCTCCATGGACCAGACACAGTAACACTTTGATTCATCAGGCTTCTCATCACTTCCTGTTCCTCTGCTTCCTCTGTGCTGCTCATACTGTAGTATGCCTGGCAGGATGACCCACAGTCTGGGAACCAACCTGTCTAGATGGACTACACCAGGGTTCCCCCCCCCCCCCCCCCCAATGTTTTACGGAATTTGTTGAATGTTCATTTTTGGACCTAAACGACTGTAAAAAAAACAAAACAAAAAAACACAGGAAATCAGCTCCAAGTGATTTTAATTTGGTTAATCTGTTCAAATATTTCCATAATAGAGAGACCTGATCAAATACAAATGTAAGCAAGGATTAAAAGTATTCATGTTTTAGTTAAATATCATATCTGTTTGACTTTCTTGCGGTCAATTTGCAGTCTACAAATTATTTCCAAGCTCTCCGACCATCCCTCTGAAGGAAAATAATTGTCCCATGGCTGAATCCCGGGACTACAAAGTCAGCCACGGTCTAGGATACTGGCTCAAATACATCCGTACAGTAGATAGGGAATAGGGTGGCAAGTGGGACGCAGATAAAGACTGTAGTCTATATGCCTTTTGCTCGACCATAATGACCTGGTTTATGTGGAAAAGAGATAAGGGGGGAACACATTCCTTTCTGCTCCAATCTGGGCAGGAAGTTAATGGTTAATGAATCTCCAGCTCTCTCTATCTCTTTACTGAGTATTTCTCTGACATAGTTTGAGGGGGAAAAATGCATCCAAAGCCAAGAGGGTGAGAGGTCTGTGTTCGACTTTGCTTTGCTTTCTTGGCGTCCTCTACAGCATGCTAGACACGGACCATTGACTCCAATATACATGGATGTGTAAATATTCCCAAAGCACATGTTTCTGGGACAATTTTTCATTATCTAATAAATGTCTTTTAAAACAACTCGTGGGAATTTGGACTAAACTCTCTAAGAGTTTTGTCCTCTCCTAACTCTACAATGCATAACATACAATCTGTCATGATGTTCAAAATATTGTTTGTCCAAAGGTGTTTACTTTCATTAGAATCATATTGGATAGCAGTGACAAGTGTTAAAGCTTCAATCCACATTGATCTGAGGACAGATATCTGATACATCTTTATGGCAGGCGTGCAGCAAACCAATGGAATCTTTCTTGGAAAACTCCAAATGTCTCAGGAATGCTCACTCAGTCCCTGCGGGGTAGGAGGGATAAAGAGATGGAGCAGTGGGGAGATGGAGGGGTGTGGGAGGTAGGACAGATCTAGGGTGGAAAGAGGTGGAGACGAGGGAGAAGGGTGGAGGATAATGGGCTTTCCGAAGCAACTGAGCTCCGCCAGGAACCTCACTCCGCTCTGAGCGGTGCAGCGAGGTCCGAGGACATGGGAGCTCAGGGAGCGCAGATGTTTAAACTTGGCTCAGCGCTCAGTCATATAATTACGACCTCTCAGCCAGACAACCACCGGCATCACACCAAAGGTATGTGTAGGCCTAGAAGAATAAACCCACAGAAAAACATTGGATCCCCTGAGTTATGCATGTGTATAAGGTATAAACCCTCTGAAAGACATTGGGTATGATGAGTCTAGGGAGAACCAGCCTATAGGCCCGAGACTAAGGTGCCTATAGAACATCGTGGAGTGACCCAGGGACTATAGTAGAACACCGTGGACTGACCCAGGGACTATAGAAGAACACTGTGGAGTGACCCAGACCCAGGGACTATAGTAGAACACTGTGGAGCGACCCAGGGACTATAGTAGAACACTGTGGAGTGACCCAGACCCAGGGACTATAGTAGAACACCGTGGAGTGACCCAGACCCAGGGACTATAGTAGAACACTGTGGAGTGACCCAGGGACTATAGTAGAACACTGTGGAGTGACCCAGGGACTATAGTAGAACACCATGGAGTGACCCAGGGACTATAGTAGAACACCATGGAGTGACCCAGGGACTATAGTAGAACACCGTGGAGTGACCCAGGGACTATAGTAGAACACTATGGAGTGACCCAGACCCAGGGACTATAGTAGAACACTGTGGAGTGACCCAGACCCAGGGACTATAGTAGAACACTGTGGAGTGACCCAGGGACTATAGTAGAACACCGTGGAGTGACCCAGGGACTATAGTAGAACACTGTGGAGTGACCCAGACCCAGGGACTATAGTAGAACACTGTGGAGTGACCCAGGGACTATAGTAGAACACTGTGGAGTGACCCAGGGACTATAGTAGAACACCGTGGAGTGACCCAGGGACTATAGTAGAACAATGTGGAGTGACCCAGGGACTATAGTAGAACACCGTGGAGTGACCCAGACCCAGGGACTATAGTAGAACACTGTGGAGTGACCCAGACCCAGGGACTATAGTAGAACACTGTGGAGTGACCCAGGGACTATAGTAGAACACTGTGGAGTGACCCAGACCCAGGGACTATAGTAGAACACTGTGGAGTGACCCAGGGACTATAGTAGAACACAGTGGAGTGACCCAGGGTCTATAGTAGAACACTGTGGAGTGACCCAGACCCAGGGACTATAGTAGAACACCATGGAGTGACCCAGGGACTATAGTAGAACACTGTGGAGTGACCCAGGGACTATAGTAGAAAACTGTGGAGTGACCCAGGGACTATAGTAGAACACTGTGGAGTGACCCAGACCCAGGGACTATAGTAGAACACTGTGGAGTGACCCAGGGACTATAGTAGAACACTGTGGAGTGACCCAGGGACTATAGTAGAACACTGTGGAGTGACCCAGGGACTATAGTAGAACACTGTGGAGTGACCCAGACCCAGGGACTATAGTAGAACACTGTGGAGTGACCCAGGGACTATAGTAGAACACTGTGGAGTGACCCAGGGACTATAGTAGTACACCATGGAGTGACCCAGGGACTATAGTAGAACACCGTGGAGTGACCCAGGGACTATAGTAGAACACCGTGGAGTGACCCAGGGACTATAGTAGAACACTGTGGAGTGACCCTGGGACTATAGTAGAAGACTGTGGAGTGACCCAGGGACTATAGTAGAACACTGTGGAGTGACCCAGACCCAGGGACTATAGTAGAACACTGTGGAGTGACCCAGGGACTATAGTAGAACACCATGGAGTGACCCAGACCCAGGGACTATAGTAGAACACTGTGGAGTGACCCAGGTACTATAGTAGAACACTGTGGAGTGACCCAGGGACTATAGTAGAACACCATGGAGTGACCCAGACCCAGGGACTATAGTAGAACACTGTGGAGTGACCCAGGGACTGTAGTAGAACACTGTGGAGTGACCCAGGGACTATAGTAGAACACTGTGGAGTGACCCAGGGACTATAGTAGAACACTGTGGAGTGACCCAGACCCAGGGACTATAGTAGAACACTGTGGAGTGACCCAGGGACTATAGTAGAACACTGTGGAGTGACCCAGGGACTATAGTAGAACACTGTGGAGTGACCCAGGGACTATAGTAGAACACTGTGGAGTGACCCAGGGACTATAGTAGAACACTGTGGAGTGACCCAGACCCAGGGACTATAGTAGAACACTGTGGAGTGACCCAGGGACTATAGTAGAACACTGTGGAGTGACCCAGGGACTATAGTAGAACACTGTGGAGTGACCCAGGGACTATAGTAGAACACTGTGGAGTGACCCAGACCCAGGCACTATAGTAGAACACTGTGGAGTGACCCAGGGACTATAGTAGAACACTGTGGAGTGACCCAGGGACTATAGTAGTACACCATGGAGTGACCCAGGGACTATAGTAGAACACCGTGGAGTGACCCAGGGACTATAGTAGAACACCGTGGAGTGACCCAGGGACTATAGTAGAACACTGTGGAGTGACCCTGGGACTATAGTAGAAGACCGTGGAGTGACCCAGGGACTATAGTAGAACACTGTGGAGTGACCCAGGGACTATAGTAGAACACTGTGGAGTAACCCAGGGACTAAAGTAGAACACTGTGGAGTGACCCAGGGACTATAGTAGAACACTGTGGAGTGACCCAGACCCAGGGACTATAGTAGAACACTGTGGAGTGACCCAGGGACTATAGTAGAACACTGTGGAGTGACCCAGGGACTATAGTAGTACACCATGGAGTGACCCAGGGACTATAGTAGAACACCGTGGAGTGACCCAGGGACTATAGTAGAACACCGTGGAGTGACCCAGGGACTATAGTAGAACACTGTGGAGTGACCCTGGGACTATAGTAGAAGACTGTGGAGTGACCCAGGGACTATAGTAGAACACTGTGGAGTGACCCAGACCCAGGGACTATAGTAGAACACTGTGGAGTGACCCAGGGACTATAGTAGAACACCATGGAGTGACCCAGACCCAGGGACTATAGTAGAACACTGTGGAGTGACCCAGGTACTATAGTAGAACACTGTGGAGTGACCCAGGGACTATAGTAGAACACCATGGAGTGACCCAGACCCAGGGACTATAGTAGAACACTGTGGAGTGACCCAGGGACTATAGTAGAACACTGTGGAGTGACCCAGGGACTATAGTAGAACACTGTGGAGTGACCCAGGGACTATAGTAGAACACTGTGGAGTGACCCAGGGACTATAGTAGAACACTGTGGAGTGACCCAGGGACTATAGTAGAACACTTTGGAGTGACCCAGGGACTATAGTAGAACACTGTGGAGTGACCCAGGGACTATAGTAGAACACTGTGGAGTGACCCAGGGACTATAGTAGAACACTGTGGAGTGACCCAGACCCAGGGACTATAGTAGAACACTGTGGAGTGACCCAGGGACTATAGTAGAACACTGTGGAGTGACCCAGGGACTATAGTAGAACACTGTGGAGTGACCCAGGGACTATAGTAGAACACTGTGGAGTGACCCAGGGACTATAGTAGAACACTGTGGAGTGACCCAGACCCAGGGACTATAGTAGAACACTGTGGAGTGACCCAGGGACTATAGTAGAACACTGTGGAGTGACCCAGGGACTATAGTAGAACACTGTGGAGTGACCCAGGGACTATAGTAGAACACTGTGGAGTGACCCAGACCCAGGCACTATAGTAAAACACTGTGGAGTGACCCAGGGACTATAGTAGAACACTGTGGAGTGACCCAGGGACTATAGTAGTACACCATGGAGTGACCCAGGGACTATAGTAGAACACCGTGGAGTGACCCAGGGACTATAGTAGAACACCGTGGAGTGACCCAGGGACTATAGTAGAACACTGTGGAGTAACCCAGGGACTATAGTAGAACACTGTGGAGTGACCCAGGGACTATAGTAGAACACTGTGGAGTGACCCAGGGACTATAGTAGAACACTGTGGAGTGACCCAGGGACTATAGTAGAACACTGTGGAGTGACCCAGGGACTATAGTAGAACACTGTGGAGTAACCCAGGGACTATAGTAGAACACTGTGGAGTGACCCAGGGACTATAGTAGAACACTATGGAGTGACCCAGACCCAGGGACTATAGTAGAACACTGTGGAGTGACCCAGGGACTATAGTAGAACACTGTGGAGTGACCCAGGGACTATAGTAGAACACTGTGGAGTGACCCAGGGACTATAGTAGAACACTGTGGAGTGACCCAGGGACTATAGTAGAACACTGTGGAGTGACCCAGACCCAGGGACTATAGTAGAACACTGTGGAGTGACCCAGGGACTATAGTAGAACACTGTGGAGTGACCCAGGGACTATAGTAGAACACTGTGGAGTGACCCAGGGACTATAGTAGAACACTGTGGAGTGACCCAGACCCAGGGACTATAGTAGAACACTGTGGAGTGACCCAGGGACTATAGTAGAACACTGTGGAGTGACCCAGGGACTATAGTAGTACACCATGGAGTGACCCAGGGACTATAGTAGAACACCGTGGAGTGACCCAGGGACTATAGTAGAACACCGTGGAGTGACCCAGGGACTATAGTAGAACACTGTGGAGTGACCCTGGGACTATAGTAGAAGACCGTGGAGTGACCCAGGGACTATAGTAGAACACTGTGGAGTGACCCAGGGACTATAGTAGAACACCATGGAGTGACCCAGACCCAGGGACTATAGTAGAACACTGTGGAGTGACCCAGGTACTATAGTAGAACACTGTGGAGTGACCCAGGGACTATAGTAGAACACCATGGAGTGAACCAGACCCAGGAACTATAGTAGAACACTGTGGAGTGACCCAGGGACTATAGTAGAACACTGTGGAGTGACCCAGGGACTATAGTAGAACACTGTGGAGTGACCCAGACCCAGGGACTATAGTAGAACACTGTGGAGTGACCCAGACCCAGGTACTATAGTAGAACACCGTGGAGTGACCCAGACCCAGGGACTATAGTAGAACACCGTGGAGTGACCCAGACCCAGGGACTATAGTAGAACACCGTGGAGTGACCCAGACCCAGGGACTATAGTAGAACACCATGGAGTGACCCAGGGACTATAGTAGAACACCGTGGAGTGACCCAGACCCAGGGACTATAGTAGAACACCGTGGAGTGACCCAGGGACTATAGTAGAACACCATGGAGTGACCCAGGGACTATAGTAGAACACTGTGGAGTGACCCAGACCCAGGGACTATAGTAGAACACTGTGGAGTGACCCAGGGACTATAGTAGAACACCGTGGAGTGACCCAGGGACTATAGTAGAACACTGTGGAGTGACCCAGGGACTATAGTAGAATACTGTGGAGTGACCCAGACCCAGGGACTATAGTAGAACACTGTGGAGTGACCCAGACCCAGGGACTATAGTAGAACACTGTGGAGTGACCCAGACCCAGGGACTATAGTAGAACACTGTGGAGTGACCCAGACCCAGGGACTATAGTAGAACACTGTGGAGTGACCCAGGGATTATAGTAGAACACCGTGGAGTGACCCAGGGACTATAGTAGAACACCATGGAGTGACCCAGGGACTATAGTAGAACACTGTGGAGTGACCCAGACCCAGGGACTATAGTAGAACACCATGGAGTGACCCAGGGACTATAGCAGAACACTGTGGAGTGACCCAGTGACTATAGTAGAACACTGTGGTGGAGTGACCCAGGGACTATAGTAGAACACTGTGGAGTTACCCAGGGACTATAGTAGAGCACAGTGGAGTGACCCAGGGACTATAGTAGAACACTGTGGAGTGACCCAGGGACTATAGTAGAACACTGTGGAGTGACCCAGACCCAGGGACTATAATAGAACACTGTGGAGTGACCCAGGCCCAGAGACTATAGTAGAACACGGTGGAGTGACCCAGAGACTATAGTAGAACACTGTGGAGTGACCCAGGCCCAGGGCTATAGTAGAACACTGTGGAGTGACCCAGACCCAGGGACTATAGTAGAACACTGTGGAGTGACCCAGACCCAGGGACTATAGTAGAACACCGTGGAGTGACCCAGGGACTATAGTAGAACACCATGGAGTGACCCAGACCCAGGGACTATAGTAGAAAACTGTGGAGTGACCCAGGGACTATAGTAGAACACCGTGGAGTGACCCAGGGACTATAGTAGAACACCATGGAGTGACCCAGGGACTATAGTAGAACACTGTGGAGTGACCCAGGGACTATAGTAGAACACCGTGGAGTGACCCAGGGACTATAGTAAAACACTGTGGAGTGACCCAGGGACTATAGTAGAACACTGTGGAGTGACCCAGACCCAGGGACTATAGTAGAACACTGTGGAGTGACCCAGACCCAGGGACTATAGTAGAACACTGTGGAGTGACCCAGACCCAGGGACTATAGTAGAACACTGTGGAGTGACCCAGACCCAGTGACTATAGTGGAACACTGTGGAGTGACCCAGGGACTATAGTAGAACACCGTGGAGTGACCCAGACCCAGGGACTATAGTAGAACACTGTGGAGTGACCTAAGGAACTATGGTAGAACACCATGGAGTGACCCAGGGACTATAGTAGAACACGGTGGACTGACCCAGGGACTATAGTAGAACACTGTGGAGTGACCCAGACCCAGGGACTATAGTAGAACACCGTGGAGTGACCCAGACCCAGGGACTATAGTAGAACACCGTGGAGTGACCCAGGGACTATAGTAGAACACTGTGGAGTGACCCAGACCCAGGGACTATAGTAGAACACCGTGGAGTGACCCAGACCCAGAGACTATAGTAGAACACTGTGGAGTGACCCAGACCCAGGGACTATAGTAGAACACTGTGGAGTGACCCAGACCCAGGGACTATAGTAGAACACTGTGGAGTGACCCAGGGACTAAAGTAGAACACTGTGGAGTGTCCCAGGGACTATAATAGAACACCGTGGAGTGACCCAGGGACTATAGTAGAACACCATGGAGTGACCCAGACCCAGGGACTATAGTAGAACACCATGGAGTGACCCAGAGACTATAGTAGAACACCGTGGAGTGACCCAGACCCAGGGACTATAGTAGAACACTGTGGAGTGACCCAGGGACTATAGTAGAACACCGTGGAGTGACCCAGGGACTATAGTAGAACACCGTGGAGTGACCCAGGGACTATAGTAGAACACCATGGAGTGACCCAGACCCAGGGACTATAGTAGAACACCATGGAGTGACCCAGAGACTATAGTAGAACACCGTGGAGTGACCCAGACCCAGGGACTATAGTAGAACACTGTGGAGTGACCCAGGGACTATAGTAGAACACTGTGGAGTGACCCAGGGACTATAGTAGAACACTATGGAGTGACCCAGGGACTATAGTAGAACACCGTGGAGTGACCCAGACCCAGGGACTATAGTAGAACACTGTGGAGTGACCCAGGGACTATAGTAGAACACTCTGGAGTGACCCAGGGACTATAGTAGAACACTGTGGAGTGACCCAGGGACTATAGTAGAACACCGTGGAGTGACCCAGGGACTATAGTAGAACACCGTGGAGTGACCCAGGGACTATAGTAGAACACTGTGGAGTGACCCAGACCCAGGGACTATAGTAGAACACCGTGGAGTGACCCAGACCCAGGGACTATAGTAGAACGCTGTGGAGTGACCCAGGGACTATAGTAGAACACCGTGGAGTGACCCAGGGACTATAGTAGAAAACTGTGGAGTGACCCAGACCCAGGGACTATAGTAGAACACCATGGAGTGACCCAGTGACTATAGTAGAACACCGTGGAGTGACCCAGGGACTATAGTAGAACACCGTGGAGTGACCCAGGGACTATAGTAGAACACTGTGGAGTGACCCAGACCCAGGGACTATAGTAGAACACCATGGAGTGACCCAGGGACTATAGCAGAACACTGTGGAGTGACCCAGTGACTATAGTAGAACACTGTGGTGGAGTGACCCAGGGACTATAGTAGAACACTGTGGAGTTACCCAGGGACTATAGTAGAGCACAGTGGAGTGACCCAGGGACTATAGTAGAACACTGTGGAGTGACCCAGGGACTATAGTAGAACACTGTGGAGTGACCCAGACCCAGGGACTATAATAGAACACTGTGGAGTGACCCAGGCCCAGAGACTATAGTAGAACACCGTGGAGTGACCCAGAGACTATAGTAGAACACTGTGGAGTGACCCAGGCCCAGGGCTATAGTAGAACACTGTGGAGTGACCCAGACCCAGGGACTATAGTAGAACACTGTGGAGTGACCCAGACCCAGGGACTATAGTAGAACACCGTGGAGTGACCCAGGGACTATAGTAGAACACCATGGAGTGACCCAGACCCAGGGACTATAGTAGAAAACTGTGGAGTGACCCAGGGACTATAGTAGAACACCGTGGAGTGACCCAGGGACTATAGTAGAACACCATGGAGTGACCCAGGGACTATAGTAGAACACTGTGGAGTGACCCAGGGACTATAGTAGAACACAGTGGAGTGACCCAGGGACTATAGTAAAACACTGTGGAGTGACCCAGGGACTATAGTAGAACACTGTGGAGTGACCCAGACCCAGGGACTATAGTAGAACACTGTGGAGTGACCCAGACCCAGGGACTATAGTAGAACACTGTGGAGTGACCCAGACCCAGGGACTATAGTAGAACACTGTGGAGTGACCCAGACCCAGTGACTATAGTGGAACACTGTGGAGTGACCCAGGGACTATAGTAGAACACCGTGGAGTGACCCAGACCCAGGGACTATAGTAGAACACTGTGGAGTGACCTAAGGAACTATGGTAGAACACCATGGAGTGACCCAGGGACTATAGTAGAACACGGTGGACTGACCCAGGGACTATAGTAGAACACTGTGGAGTGACCCAGACCCAGGGACTATAGTAGAACACCGTGGAGTGACCCAGACCCAGGGACTATAGTAGAACACCGTGGAGTGACCCAGGGACTATAGTAGAACACTGTGGAGTGACCCAGACCCAGGGACTATAGTAGAACACCGTGGAGTGACCCAGACCCAGAGACTATAGTAGAACACTGTGGAGTGACCCAGACCCAGGGACTATAGTAGAACACTGTGGAGTGACCCAGACCCAGGGACTATAGTAGAACACTGTGGAGTGACCCAGGGACTAAAGTAGAACACTGTGGAGTGTCCCAGGGACTATAGTAGAACACCGTGGAGTGACCCAGGGACTATAGTAGAACACCATGGAGTGACCCAGACCCAGGGACTATAGTAGAACACCATGGAGTGACCCAGAGACTATAGTAGAACACCGTGGAGTGACCCAGACCCAGGGACTATAGTAGAACACTGTGGAGTGACCCAGGGACTATAGTAGAACACCGTGGAGTGACCCAGGGACTATAGTAGAACACCGTGGAGTGACCCAGGGACTATAGTAGAACACCATGGAGTGACCCAGACCCAGGGACTATAGTAGAACACCATGGAGTGACCCAGAGACTATAGTAGAACACCGTGGAGTGACCCAGACCCAGGGACTATAGTAGAACACTGTGGAGTGACCCAGGGACTATAGTAGAACACTGTGGAGTGACCCAGGGACTATAGTAGAACACTATGGAGTGACCCAGGGACTATAGTAGAACACCGTGGAGTGACCCAGACCCAGGGACTATAGTAGAACACTGTGGAGTGACCCAGGGACTATAGTAGAACACTCTGGAGTGACCCAGGGACTATAGTAGAACACTGTGGAGTGACCCAGGGACTATAGTAGAACACCGTGGAGTGACCCAGGGACTATAGTAGAACACCGTGGAGTGACCCAGGGACTATAGTAGAACACTGTGGAGTGACCCAGACCCAGGGACTATAGTAGAACACCGTGGAGTGACCCAGACCCAGGGACTATAGTAGAACGCTGTGGAGTGACCCAGGGACTATAGTAGAACACCGTGGAGTGACCCAGGGACTATAGTAGAAAACTGTGGAGTGACCCAGACCCAGGGACTATAGTAGAACACCATGGAGTGACCCAGTGACTATAGTAGAACACCGTGGAGTGACCCAGGGACTATAGTAGAACACCGTGGAGTGACCCAGACCCAGGGACTATAGTAGAACACTGTGGAGTGACCCAGGGACTATAGTAGAACACTGTGGAGTGACCCAGGGACTATAGTAGAACACTATGGAGTGACCCAGGGACTATAGCAGAACACTGTGGAGTGACCCAGACCCAGGGACTATAGTAGAACACTGTGGAGTGACCCAGGGACTATAGTAGAACACTGTGGAGTGACCCAGGGACTATAGTAGAACACTGTGGAGTCACCCAGGGACTATAGTAGAACACTGTGGAGTGACCCAGACCCAGGGACTATAGTAGAACACCGTGGAGTGACCCAGGTACTATAGTAGAACACCGTGGAGTGACCCAGACCCATGGACTATAGTAGAACACTGTGGAGTGACCCAGGGACTATAGTAGAACACTGTGGAGTGACCCAGAGACTATAGTAGAACACTGTGGAGTGACCCAGGGACTATAGTAGAATACTGTGGAGTGACCCAGGGACTATAGTAGAACACTGTGGAGTGACCCAGACCCAGGGACTATTAGTAGAACACTGTGGAGTGACCCAGACCCAGGGACTATAGTAGAACACCGTGGGGTGACCCAGGGACTATAGTAGAACACTGTGGAGTGACCCAGGCCCAGGGACTATAGTAGAACACTGTGGAGTGACCCAGGGACTATAGTAGAACACTGTGGAGTGACCCAGACCCAGGGACTATTAGTAGAACACTGTGGAGTGACCCAGACCCAGGGACTATAGTAGAACACCATGGAGTGACCCAGGGACTATAGTAGAACACCGTGGAGTGACCCAGACCCAGGGACTATAGTAGAACACCGTGGAGTGACCCAGGGACTATAGTAGAACACCATGGAGTGACCCAGACCCAGGGACTATAGTAGAACACCATGGAGTGACCCAGAGACTATAGTAGAACACCGTGGAGTGACCCAGACCCAGGGACTATAGTAGAACACTGTGGAGTGACCCAGGGACTATAGTAGAACACTGTGGAGTGACCCAGGGACTATAGTAGAACACTATGGAGTGACCCAGGGACTATAGTAGAACACCGTGGAGTGACCCAGACCCAGGGACTATAGTAGAACACTGTGGAGTGACCCAGGGACTATAGTAGAACACTCTGGAGTGACCCAGGGACTATAGTAGAACACTGTGGAGTGACCCAGGGACTATAGTAGAACACCGTGGAGTGACCCAGGGACTATAGTAGAACACCGTGGAGTGACCCAGGGACTATAGTAGAACACTGTGGAGTGACCCAGACCCAGGGACTATAGTAGAACACCGTGGAGTGACCCAGACCCAGGGACTATAGTAGAACGCTGTGGAGTGACCCAGGGACTATAGTAGAACACCGTGGAGTGACCCAGGGACTATAGTAGAAAACTGTGGAGTGACCCAGACCCAGGGACTATAGTAGAACACCATGGAGTGACCCAGTGACTATAGTAGAACACCGTGGAGTGACCCAGGGACTATAGTAGAACACCGTGGAGTGACCCAGACCCAGGGACTATAGTAGAACACTGTGGAGTGACCCAGGGACTATAGTAGAACACTGTGGAGTGACCCAGGGACTATAGTAGAACACTATGGAGTGACCCAGGGACTATAGCAGAACACTGTGGAGTGACCCAGACCCAGGGACTATAGTAGAACACTGTGGAGTGACCCAGGGACTATAGTAGAACACTGTGGAGTGACCCAGGGACTATAGTAGAACACTGTGGAGTCACCCAGGGACTATAGTAGAACACTGTGGAGTGACCCAGACCCAGGGACTATAGTAGAACACCGTGGAGTGACCCAGGTACTATAGTAGAACACCGTGGAGTGACCCAGACCCATGGACTATAGTAGAACACTGTGGAGTGACCCAGGGACTATAGTAGAACACTGTGGAGTGACCCAGAGACTATAGTAGAACACTGTGGAGTGACCCAGGGACTATAGTAGAATACTGTGGAGTGACCCAGGGACTATAGTAGAACACTGTGGAGTGACCCAGACCCAGGGACTATTAGTAGAACACTGTGGAGTGACCCAGACCCAGGGACTATAGTAGAACACCGTGGGGTGACCCAGGGACTATAGTAGAACACTGTGGAGTGACCCAGGCCCAGGGACTATAGTAGAACACTGTGGAGTGACCCAGGGACTATAGTAGAACACTGTGGAGTGACCCAGACCCAGGGACTATTAGTAGAACACTGTGGAGTGACCCAGACCCAGGGACTATAGTAGAACACCATGGAGTGACCCAGGGACTATAGTAGAACACCGTGGAGTGACCCAGACCCAGGGACTATAGTAGAACACAGTGGAGTGACCCAGGGACTATAGTAGAACACCGTGGAGTGACCCAGGGACTATAGTAGAACACTGTGGAGTGACCCAGACCCAGGGACTATAGTAGAACACCGTGGAGTGACCCAGGGACTATAGTAGAACACCGTGGAGTGACCCAGACCCAGGGACTATAGTAGAACACCGTGGAGTGACCCAGACCCAGGGACTATAGTAGAACACCGTGGATTGACCCAGGGACTATAGTAGAACACCATGGAGTGACCCAGGGACTATAGTAGAACACTGTGGAGTGACCCAGACCCAGGGACTATAGTAGAACACTGTGGAGTGACCCAGGGACTATAGTAGAACACCGTGGAGTGACCCAGGGACTATAGTAGAACACTGTGGAGTGACCCAGACCCAGGGACTATAGTAGAACACTGTGGAGTGACCCAGGGACTATAGTAGAATACTGTGGAGTGACCCAGACCCAGGGACTATAGTAGAACACTGTGGAGTGACCCAGACCCAGGGACTATAGTAGAACACTGTGGAGTGACCCAGACCCAGGGACTATAGTAGAACACTGTGGAGTGACCCAGACCCAGGGACTATAGTAGAACACTGTGGAGTGACCCAGGGACTATAGTAGAACACCGTGGAGTGACCCAGGGACTATAGTAGAACACCATGGAGTGACCCAGGGACTATAGTAGAACACTGTGGAGTGACCCAGTGACTATAGTAGAACACTGTGGTGGAGTGACCCAGGGACTATAGTAGAACACTGTGGAGTGACCCAGGGACTATAGTAGAACACAGTGGAGTGACCCAGGGACTATAGTAGAACACTGTGGAGTGACCCAGGGACTATAGTAGAACACTGTGGAGTGACCCAGACCCAGGGACTATAATAGAACACTGTGGAGTGACCCAGGCCCAGAGACTATAGTAGAACACTGTGGAGTGACCCAGGGACTATAGTAGAACACCGTGGAGTGACCCAGAGACTATAGTAGAACACTGTGGAGTGACCCAGACCCAGGGCTATAGTAGAACACTGTGGAGTGACCCAGACCCAGGGACTATAGTAGAACACTGTGGAGTGACCCAGACCCAGGGACTATAGTAGAACACCGTGGAGTGACCCAGGGACTATAGTAGAACACCATGGAGTGACCCAGACCCAGGGACTATAGTAGAAAACTGTGGAGTGACCCAGGGACTATAGTAGAACACCGTGGAGTGACCCAGGGACTATAGTAGAACACCATGGAGTGACCCAGGGACTATAGTAGAACACTGTGGAGTGACCCAGGGACTATAGTAGAACACCGTGGAGTGACCCAGGGACTATAGTAAAACACTGTGGAGTGACCCAGGGACTATAGTAGAACACTGTGGAGTGACCCAGACCCAGGGACTATAGTAGAACACTGTGGAGATACCCAGACCCAGGGACTATAGTAGAACACTGTGGAGTGACCCAGACCCAGGGACTATAGTAGAACACTGTGGAGTGACCCAGACCCAGTGACTATAGTGGAACACTGTGGAGTGACCCAGGGACTATAGTAGAACACCGTGGAGTGACCCAGACCCAGGGACTATAGTAGAACACTGTGGAGTGACCCAGACCCAGTGACTATAGTGGAACACTGTGGAGTGACCCAGGGACTATAGTAGAACACTGTGGAGTGACCCAGACCTAGGGACTATAGTAGAACACTGTGTAGTAGAACACCATGGAGTGACCCAGGGACTATAGTAGAGCACGGTGGACTGACCCAGGGACTATAGTAGAACACTGTGGAGTGACCCAGACCCAGGGACTATAGTAGAACACCGTGGAGTGACCCAGACCCAGGGACTATAGTAGAACACCGTGGAGTGACCCAGGGACTATAGTAGAAGACTGTGGAGTGACCCAGACCCAGGGACTATAGTAGAACACCGTGGAGTGACCCAGACCCAGAGACTATAGTAGAACACTGTGGAGTGACCCAGACCCAGGGACTATAGTAGAACACTGTGGAGTGACCCAGACCCAGGGACTATAGTAGAACACTGTGGGGTGACCCAGGGACTAAAGTAGAACACTGTGGAGTGTCCCAGGGACTATAGTAGAACACCGTGGAGTGACCCAGGGACTATAGTAGAACACCATGGAGTGACCCAGACCCAGGGACTATAGTAGAACACCATGGAGTGACCCAGAGACTATAGTAGAACACCGTGGAGTGACCCAGACCCAGGGACTATAGTAGAACACTGTGGAGTGACCCAGGGACTATAGTAGAACACCGTGGAGTGACCCAGGGACTATAGTAGAACACCGTGGAGTGACCCAGACCCAGGGACTATAGTAGAACACTGTGGAGTGACCCAGGAACTATAGTAGAACACCATGGAGTGACCCAGGGACTATAGTAGAACACCGTGGAGTGACCCAAACCCAGGGACTATAGTAGAACACTGTGGAGTGACCCAGGGACTATAGTAGAACACTCTGGAGTGACCCAGGGACTATAGTAGAACACTGTGGAGTGACCCAGGGACTATAGTAGAACACCGTGGAGGGACCCAGGGACTATAGTAGAACACCGTGGAGTGACCCAGGGACTATAGTAGAACACTGTGGAGTGACCCAGACCCAGGGACTATAGTAGAACACCGTGGAGTGACCCAGACCCAGGGACTATAGTAGAACGCTGTGGAGTGACCCAGGGACTATAGTAGAACACCGTGGAGTGACCCAGGGACTATAGTAGAAAACTGTGGAGTGACCCAGACCCAGGGACTATAGTAGAACACCATGGAGTGACCCAGTGACTATAGTAGAACACCGTGGAGTGACCCAGGGACTATAGTAGAACACCGTGGAGTGACCCAGACCCAGGGACTATAGTAGAACACTGTGGAGTGACCCAGGGACTATAGTAGAACACTGTGGAGTGACCCAGGGACTATAGTAGAACACTGTGGAGTGACCCAGGGACTATAGCAGAACACTGTGGAGTGACCCAGACCCAGGGACTATAGTAGAACACTGTGGAGTGACCCAGGGACTATAGTAGAACACTGTGGAGTGACCCAGGGACTATAGTAGAACACTGTGGAGTCACCCAGGGACTATAGTAGAACACTGTGGAGTGACCCAGACCCAGGGACTATAGTAGAACACCGTGGAGTGACCCAGGTACTATAGTAGAACACCGTGGAGTGACCCAGACCCATGGACTATGGTAGAACACTGTGGAGTGACCCAGGGACTATAGTAGAACACTGTGGAGTGACCCAGAGACTATAGTAGAACACTGTGGAGTGACCCAGGGACTATAGTAGAATACTGTGGAGTGACCCAGGGACTATAGTAGAACACTGTGGAGTGACCCAGGGACTATAGTAGAACACTGTGGAGTGACCCAGACTCAGGGACTATTAGTAGAACACTGTGGAGTGACCCAGACCCAGGGACTATAGTAGAACACCGTGGAGTGACCCAGGGACTATAGTAGAACACTGTGGAGTGACCCAGGCCCAGGGACTATAGTAGAACACTGTGGAGTGACCCAGGGACTAAAGTAGAACACTCTGGAGTGTCCCAGGGACTATAGTAGAACACAGTGGAGTGACCCAGACCCAGGGACTATAGTAGAACACCATGGAGTGACCCAGGGACTATAGTAGAACACCGTGGAGTGACCCAGACCCAGGGACTATAGTAAAACACAGTGGAGTGACCCAGGGACTATAGTAGAACACCATGGAGTGACCCAGGGACTATAGTAGAACACTGTGGAGTGACCCAGACCCAGGGACTATAGTAGAACACCGTGGAGTGACCCAGGGACTATAGTAGAACACCGTGGAGTGACCCAGACCCAGGGACTATAGTAGAACACCGTGCAGTGACCCAGACCCAGGGACTATAGTAGAACACTGTGGAGTGACCCAGACCCAGGGACTATAGTAGAACACCGTGGAGTGACCCAGGGACTATAGTAGAACACCGTGGAGTGACCCAGGGACTATAGTAGAACACCGTGGAGTGACCCAGGGACTATAGTAGAACACCGTGGAGTGACCCAGGGACTATAGTAGAACACTGTGGAGTGACCCAGGGACTATAGTAGAACACTGTGGAGTGACCCAGGGACTATAGTAGAACACTGTGGAGTGACCCAGGGACTATAGTAGAACACCGTGGAGTGACCCAGGGACTATAGTAGAACACCATGGAGTGACCCAGGGACTATAGTAGAACACTGTGGAGTGACCCAGACCCAGGGACTATAGTAGAACACTGTGGAGTGACCCAGGGACTATAGTAGAACACCGTGGAGTGACCCAGACCCAGGGAGTATAGTAGAACACCGTGGAGTGACCCAGGTACTATAGTAGAACACCGTGGAGTGACCCAGACCCATGGACTATAGTAGAACACTGTGGAGTGACCCAGGGACTATAGTAGAACACTGTGGAGTGACCCAGAGACTATAGTAGAACACTGTGGAGTGACCCAGGGACTATAGTAGAATACTGTGGAGTGAACCAGGGACTATAGTAGAACACTGTGGAGTGACCCAGGGACTATAGTAGAACACTGTGGAGTGACCCAGACCCAGGGACTATTAGTAGAACACTGTGGAGTGACCCAGACCCAGGGACTATAGTAGAACACCGTGGAGTGACCCAGGGACTATAGTAGAACACTGTGGAGTGACCCAGACCCAGGGACTATAGTAGAACACTGTGGAGTGACCCAGACCCAGGGACTATAGTAGAACACTGTGGAGTGACCCAGGGACTAAAGTAGAACACTGTGGAGTGTCCCAGGGACTATAGTAGAACACCGTGGAGTGACCCAGACCCAGGGACTATAGTAGAACACCATGGAGTGACCCAGGGACTATAGTAGAACACCGTGGAGTGACCCAGACCCAGGGACTATAGTAGAACACAGTGGAGTGATCCAGGGACTATAGTAGAACACTGTGGAGTGACCCAGACCCAGGGACTATAGTAGAACACCGTGGAGTGACCCAGACCCAGGGACTATAGTAGAACACTGTGGAGTGACCCAGACCCAGGGACTATAGTAGAACACCGTGGAGTGACCCAGGGACTATAGTAGAACACCGTGGAGTGACCCAGACCCAGGGACTATAATAGAACACCGTGGAGTGACCCAGGGACTATAGTAGAACACCGTGGAGTGACCCAGGGACTATAGTAGAACACTGTGGAGTGACCCAGACCCAGGGACTATAGTAGAACACTGTGGAGTGACCCAGGGACTATAGTAGAACACCGTGGAGTGACCCAGGGACTATAGTAGAACACTGTGGAGTGACCCAGACCCAGGGACTATAGTAGAACACCATGGAGTGACACAGGGACTATAGTAGAACACCGTGGAGTGACCCAGGGACTATAGTAGAACATTGTGGAGTGACCCAGGGACTATAGTAGAACACTGTGGAGTGACCCAGGGACTATAGTAGAACACTGTGGAGTGACCCAGACCCAGGGACTATAGTAGAACACTGTGGAGTGACCCAGACCCAGGGACTATAGTAGAACACCGTGGAGTGACCCAGGGACTATAGTAGAACACTGTGGAGTGACACAGACCCAGGGACTATAGTAGAACACTGTGGAGTGACCCAGACCCAGGGACTATAGTAGAACACTGTGGAGTGACCCAGGGACTAAAGTAGAACACTGTGGAGTGACCCAGGGACTATAGTAGAACACCGTGGAGTGACCCAGGGACTATAGTAGAACACCGTGGAGTGACCCAGACCCAGGGACTATAGTAGAACACAGTGGAGTGACCCAGGGACTATAGTAGAACACCCTGGAGTGACCCAGACCCAGGGACTATAGTAGAACACCGTGGAGTGACCCAGACCCAGGGACTATAGTAGAACACAGTGGAGTGACCCAGGGACTATAGTAGAACACCCTGGAGTGACCCAGGGACTATAGGAGAACACTGTGGAGTGACCCAGGGACTATAGTAGAACACCGTGGAGTGACCCAGGGACTATAGTAGAACACTGTGGAGTGACCCAGGGACTATAGTAGAACACCGTGGAGTGACCCAGGGACTATAGTAGAACACCATGGAGTGACCCAGACCCAGGGACTATAGTAGAACACCATGGAGTGACCCAGGGACTATAGTAGAACACTGTGGAGTGACCCAGGGACTATAGTAGAACACTGTGGAGTGACCCAGACCCAGGGACTATAGTAGAACACCGTGGAGTGACCCAGGGACTATAGTAGAACACCATGGAGTGACCCAGACCCAGGGACTATAGTAGAACACCATGGAGTGACCCAGGGACTACAGTAGAGCACTGTGGAGTGACCCAGGGACTATAGTAGAAAACTGTGGAGTGACCCAGGGACTATAGTAGAACACTTTGGAGTGACCCAGAGACTATAGTAGAACACTGTGCAGTGACCCAGGGACTATAGTAGAACACCATGGAGTTACCCAGACCCAGGGACTATAGTAGAACACCATGGAGTGACCCAGGGACTATAGTAGAACACTGTGGAGTGACCCAGGGACTATAGTAGAACACTGTGGAGTGACCCAGGGACTATAGTAGAACACTGTGGAGTGACCCAGACCCAGGGACTATAGTAGAACACCGTGGAGTGACCCAGACCCAGGGACTATAGTAGAACACTGTGGAGTGACCCAGGGACTATAGTAGAACACTGTGGAGTGACCCAGGGACTATAGTAGAACACCGTGGAGTGACCCAGAGACTATAGTAGAACACTGTGCAGTGACCCAGGGACTATAGTAGAAGACTGTGGAGTGACCCAGGGACTATAGTAGAACACTGTGGAGTGACCCAGGGACTATAGTAGAACACCATGGAGTGACCCAGACCCAGGGACTATAGTAGAACACTGTGGAGTGACCCAGGGACTATAGTAGAACACTGTGCAGTGACCCAGGGACTATAGTAGAACACTGTGGAGTGACCCAGGGACTATAGTAGAACACCATGGAGTGACCCAGAGACTATAGTAGAACACCGTGGAGTGACCCAGACCCAGGGACTATAGTAGAACACTGTGGAGTGACCCAGACCCAGGGACTATAGTAGAACACTGTGGAGTGACCCAGACCCAGGGACTATAGTAGAACACCGTGGAGTGACCCAGGGACTATAGTAGAACACTGTGGAGTGACCTAGGGACTATAGTAGAACACTGTGGAGTGACCCAGACCCAGGGACTATAGTAGAACACAGTTGAGTGACCCAGGGACTATAGTAGAACACCGTGGAGTAACCAAGACCCAGGGACTATAGTAGAACACCGTGGAGTGACCCAGACCCAGGGACTATAGTAGAACACCGTGGAGTGACCCAGGGACTATAGTAGAACACTGTGGAGTGACCCAGACCCAGGGACTATAGTAGAACACCGTGGAGTGACCCAGGGACTATAGTAGAACACTGTGGAGTGACCCAGACCCAGGGACTATAGTAGAACACTGTGGAGTGACCCAGACCCAGGGACTATAGTAGAACACTGTGGAGTGACCCAGGGACTAAAGTAGAACACTGTGGAGTGTTCCAGGGACTATAGTAGAACACCGTGGAGTGACCCAGACCCAGGGACTATAGTAGAACACCATGGAGTGACCCAGGGACTATAGTAGAACACCGTGGAGTGACCCAGACCCAGGGACTATAGTAGAACACAGTGGAGTGATCCAGGGACTATAGTAGAACACTGTGGAGTGACCCAGACCCAGGGACTATAGTAGAACACCGTGGAGTGACCCAGACCCAGGGACTATAGTAGAACACTGTGGAGTGACCCAGACCCAGGGACTATAGTAGAACACCGTGGAGTGACCCAGGGACTATAGTAGAACACCGTGGAGTGACCCAGACCCAGGGACTATAATAGAACACCGTGGAGTGACCCAGGGACTATAGTAGAACACCGTGGAGTGACCCAGGGACTATAGTAGAACACTGTGGAGTGACCCAGACCCAGGGACTATAGTAGAACACTGTGGAGTGACCCAGGGACTATAGTAGAACACCGTGGAGTGACCCAGGGACTATAGTAGAACACCGTGGAGTGACCCAGACCCAGGGACTATAGTAGAACACCATGGAGTGACACAGTGACTATAGTAGAACACCGTGGAGTGACCCAGGGACTATAGTAGAACACTGTGGAGTGACCCAGGGACTATAGTAGAACACTGTGGAGTGACCCAGGTACTATAGTAGAACACCGTGGAGTGACCCAGGTACTATAGTAGAACACCGTGGAGTGACCCAGACCCAGGGACTATAGTAGAACACTGTGGAGTGACCCAGGGACTATAGTAGAACACTGTGGAGTGACCCAGAGACAATAGTAGAACACTGTGGAGTGACCCAGGGACTATAGTAGAATACTGTGGAGTGACCCAGGGACTATAGTAGAACACTGTGGAGTGACCCAGACCCAGGGACTATAGTAGAACACCGTGGAGTGACCTAGGGACTATAGTAGAACACTGTGGAGTGACCCAGACCCAGGGACTATAGTAGAACACAGTTGAGTGACCCAGGGACTATAGTAGAACACCGTGGAGTGACCTAGGGACTATAGTAGAACACTGTGGAGTGACCCAGACCCAGGGACTATAGTAGAACACAGTTGAGTGACCCAGGGACTATAGTAGAACACCGTGGAGTAACCAAGACCCAGGGACTATAGTAGAACACCGTGGAGTGACCCAGACCCAGGGACTATAGTAGAACACTGTGGAGTGACCCAGGGACTATAGTAGAACACTGTGGAGTGACCCAGGGACTATAGTAGAACACCGTGGAGTGACCCAGGGACTATAGTAGAACACCGTGGAGTGACCCAGGGACTATAGTAGAACACTGTGGAGTGACCCAGACCCAGGGACTATAGTAGAACACCGTGGAGTGACCCAGACCCAGGGACTATAGTAGAACACTGTGGAGTGACCCAGGGACTATAGTAGAACACTGTGGAGTGACCCAGACCCAGGGACTATAGTAGAACACCATGGAGTGACCCAGTGACTATAGTAGAACACCATGGAGTGACCCAGGGACTATAGCAGAACACTGTGGAGTGACCCAGACCCAGGGACTATAGTAGAACACCGTGGAGTGACCCAGGTACTATAGTAGAACACCATGGAGTGACCCAGACCCAGGGACTATAGTAGAACACTGTGGAGTGACCCAGACCCAGGGACTATAGTAGAACACCGTGGAGTGACCCAGACCCATGGACTATAGTAGAACACTGTGGAGTGACCCAGGGACTATAGTAGAACACTGTGGAGTGACCCAGAGACTATAGTAGAACACTGTGGAGTGACCCAGCGACTATAGTAGAATACTGTGGAGTGAACCAGGGACTATAGTAGAACACTGTGGAGTGACCCAGGGACTATAGCAGAACACTGTGGAGTGACCCAGACCCAGGGACTATAGTAGAACACTGTGGAGTGACCCAGACCCAGGGACTATAGTAGAACACCGTGGAGTGACCCAGGGACTATAGTAGAACACTGTGGAGTGACACAGACCCAGGGACTATAGTAGAACACTGTGGAGTGACCCAGACCCAGGGACTATAGTAGAACACTGTGGAGTGACCCAGGGACTAAAGTAGAACACTGTGGAGTGACCCAGGGACTATAGTAGAACACCGTGGAGTGACCCAGGGACTATAGTAGAACACCGTGGAGTGACCCAGACCCAGGGACTATAGTAGAACACAGTGGAGTGACCCAGGGACTATAGTAGAACACCCTGGAGTGACCCAGACCCAGGGACTATAGTAGAACACCGTGGAGTGACCCAGACCCAGGGACTATAGTAGAACACAGTGGAGTGACCCAGGGACTATAGTAGAACACCCTGGAGTGACCCAGGGACTATAGGAGAACACTGTGGAGTGACCCAGGGACTATAGTAGAACACCGTGGAGTGACCCAGGGACTATAGTAGAACACTGTGGAGTGACCCAGGGACTATAGTAGAACACCGTGGAGTGACCCAGGGACTATAGTAGAACACCATGGAGTGACCCAGACCCAGGGACTATAGTAGAACACCATGGAGTGACCCAGGGACTATAGTAGAACACTGTGGAGTGACCCAGGGACTATAGTAGAACACTGTGGAGTGACCCAGACCCAGGGACTATAGTAGAACACCGTGGAGTGACCCAGGGACTATAGTAGAACACCATGGAGTGACCCAGACCCAGGGACTATAGTAGAACACCATGGAGTGACCCAGGGACTACAGTAGAGCACTGTGGAGTGACCCAGGGACTATAGTAGAAAACTGTGGAGTGACCCAGGGACTATAGTAGAACACTTTGGAGTGACCCAGAGACTATAGTAGAACACTGTGCAGTGACCCAGGGACTATAGTAGAACACCATGGAGTTACCCAGACCCAGGGACTATAGTAGAACACCATGGAGTGACCCAGGGACTATAGTAGAACACTGTGGAGTGACCCAGGGACTATAGTAGAACACTGTGGAGTGACCCAGGGACTATAGTAGAACACTGTGGAGTGACCCAGACCCAGGGACTATAGTAGAACACCGTGGAGTGACCCAGACCCAGGGACTATAGTAGAACACTGTGGAGTGACCCAGGGACTATAGTAGAACACTGTGGAGTGACCCAGGGACTATAGTAGAACACCGTGGAGTGACCCAGAGACTATAGTAGAACACTGTGCAGTGACCCAGGGACTATAGTAGAAGACTGTGGAGTGACCCAGGGACTATAGTAGAACACTGTGGAGTGACCCAGGGACTATAGTAGAACACCATGGAGTGACCCAGACCCAGGGACTATAGTAGAACACTGTGGAGTGACCCAGGGACTATAGTAGAACACTGTGCAGTGACCCAGGGACTATAGTAGAACACTGTGGAGTGACCCAGGGACTATAGTAGAACACCATGGAGTGACCCAGAGACTATAGTAGAACACCGTGGAGTGACCCAGACCCAGGGACTATAGTAGAACACTGTGGAGTGACCCAGACCCAGGGACTATAGTAGAACACTGTGGAGTGACCCAGACCCAGGGACTATAGTAGAACACCGTGGAGTGACCCAGGGACTATAGTAGAACACTGTGGAGTGACCTAGGGACTATAGTAGAACACTGTGGAGTGACCCAGACCCAGGGACTATAGTAGAACACAGTTGAGTGACCCAGGGACTATAGTAGAACACCGTGGAGTAACCAAGACCCAGGGACTATAGTAGAACACCGTGGAGTGACCCAGACCCAGGGACTATAGTAGAACACTGTGGAGTGACCCAGGGACTATAGTAGAACACTGTGGAGTGACCCAGGGACTATAGTAGAACACCGTGGAGTGACCCAGGGACTATAGTAGAACACCGTGGAGTGACCCAGGTACTATAGTAGAACACTGTGGAGTGACCCAGACCCAGGGACTATAGTAGAACACCGTGGAGTGACCCAGACCCAGGGACTATAGTAGAACACTGTGGAGTGACCCAGGGACTATAGTAGAACACTGTGGAGTGACCCAGACCCAGGGACTATAGTAGAACACCATGGAGTGACCCAGTGACTATAGTAGAACACCGTGGAGTGACCCAGGGACTATAGCAGAACACTGTGGAGTGACCCAGACCCAGGGACTATAGTAGAACACCGTGGAGTGACCCAGGTACTATAGTAGAACACCATGGAGTGACCCAGACCCAGGGACTATAGTAGAACACTGTGGAGTGACCCAGACCCAGGGACTATAGTAGAACACCGTGGAGTGACCCAGACCCATGGACTATAGTAGAACACTGTGGAGTGACCCAGGGACTATAGTAGAACACTGTGGAGTGACCCAGAGACTATAGTAGAACACTGTGGAGTGACCCAGGGACTATAGTAGAATACTGTGGAGTGAACCAGGGACCATAGTAGAACACTGTGGAGTGACCCAGGGACTATAGTAGAACACTGTGGAGTGACCAAGACCCAGGGACTATAGTAGAACACTGTGGAGTGACCCAGACCCAGGGACTATAGTAGAACACCGTGGAGTGACCCAGGGACTATAGTAGAACACTGTGGAGTGACACAGACCCAGGGACTATAGTAGAACACTGTGGAGTGACCCAGACCCAGGGACTATAGTAGAACACTGTGGAGTGACCCAGGGACTATAGTAGAACACCGTGGAGTGACCCAGGGACTGTAGTAGAACACCGCGGAGTGACCCAGACCCAGGGACTATAGTAGAACACAGTGGAGTGACCCAGGGACTATAGTAGAACACCCTGGAGTGACCCAGACCCAGGGACTATAGTAGAACACCGTGGAGTGACCCAGACCCAGGGACTATAGTAGAACACAGTGGAGTGACCCAGGGACTATAGTAGAACACCCTGGAGTGACCCAGGGACTATAGGAGAACACTGTGGAGTGACCCAGGGACTATAGTAGAACACCGTGGAGTGACCCAGGGACTATAGTAGAACACTGTGGAGTGACCCAGGGACTATAGTAGAACACCGTGGAGTGACCCAGGGACTATAGTAGAACACCATGGAGTGACCCAGGGACTATAGTAGAACACTGTGGAGTGACCCAGGGACTATAGTAGAACACTGTGGAGTGACCCAGACCCAGGGACTATAGTAGAACACCGTGGAGTGACCCAGGGACTATAGTAGAACACCATGGAGTGACCCAGACCCAGGGACTATAGTAGAACACCATGGAGTGACCCAGGGACTACAGTAGAGCACTGTGGAGTGACCCAGGGACTATAGTAGAAAACTGTGGAGTGACCCAGGGACTATAGTAGAACACTTTGGAGTGACCCAGAGACTATAGTAGAACACTGTGCAGTGACCCAGGGACTATAGTAGAAGACTGTGGAGTGACCCAGGGACTATAGTAGAACACCATGGAGTGACCCAGACCCAGGGACTATAGTAGAACACCATGGAGTGACCCAGGGACTATAGTAGAACACTGTGGAGTGACCCAGGGACTATAGTAGAACACTGTGGAGTGACCCAGGGACTATAGTAGAACACTGTGGAGTGACCCAGACCCAGGGACTATAGTAGAACACCGTGGAGTGACCCAGACCCAGGGACTATAGTAGAACACTGTGGAGTGACCCAGGGACTATAGTAGAACACTGTGGAGTGACCCAGGGACTATAGTAGAACACCGTGGAGTGACCCAGAGACTATAGTAGAACACTGTGGAGTGACCCAGGGACTATAGTAGAACACCATGGAGTGACCCAGAGACTATAGTAGAACACCGTGGAGTGACCCAGACCCAGGGACTATAGTAGAACACTGTGGAGTGACCCAGACCCAGGGACTATAGTAGAACACTGTGGAGTGACCCAGACCCAGGGACTATAGTAGAACACCGTGGAGTGACCCAGGGACTATAGTAGAACACCATGGAGTGACCCAGGGACTATAGTAGAACACTGTGGAGTGACCAAGGGACTATAGTAGAAGACTGTGGAGTGACCCATTGACTATAGTAGAACACTGTGGAGTGACCCTGGGACTATAGTAGAACACCGTGGAGTGACCCAGGGACTATAGTAGAACACCGTGGAGTGACCCAGGGACTATAGTAGAACACTGTGGAGTGACCCAGGGACTATAGTAGAACACTGTGGAGTGACCCAGACCCAGGGACTATAGTAGAACACTGTGGAGTGACCCAGACCCAGGGACTATAGTAGAACACTGTGGAGTGACCCAGGGACTATAGTAGAACACTGTGGAGTGACCCAGACCCAGGGACTATAGTAGAACACCGTGGAGTGACCCAGGGACTATAGTAGAACACTGTGGAGTGACCCAGACCCAGGGACTATAGTAGAACACTGTGGAGTGACCCAGACCCAGGGACTATAGTAGAACACTGTGGAGTGACCCAGGGACTATAGTAGAACACCGTGGAGTGACCCAGGGACTATAGTAGAACACCGTGGAGTGACCCAGGGACTATAGTAGAACACTGTGGAGTGACCAAGACCCAGGGACTATAGTAGAACACAGTGGTGTGACCCAGACCCAGGGACTATAGTAGAACACTGTGGAGTGACCCAGGGACTATAGTAGAACACTGTGGAGTGACCCAGGGACTATAGTAGAACACCGTGGAGTGACCCAGGGACTATAGTAGAATACTGTGGAGTGACCCAGGGACTATAGTAGAACACTGTGGAGTGACCCAGACCCAGGGACTATAGTAGAACACCGTGGAGTGATCCAGACCCAGGTACTATAGTAGAACACTGTGGAGTGACCCAGGGACTATAGTAGAACACTGTGGAGTGACCCAGCCCCAAGGACTATAGTAGAACACCATGGAGTGACCCAGTGACTATAGTAGAACACCGTGGAGTGACCCAGACCCAGGGACTATAGTAGAACACCGTGGAGTGACCCAGGGACTATAGTAGAACACCATGGGGTGACTCAGACCCAGGGACTATAGCAGAACACCATGGAGTGACCCAGACCCATGGACTATAGTAGAACACCGTGGAGTGACCCAGGTACTATAGTAGAACACCATGGAGTGACCCAGACCCAGGGACTATAGTAGAACACCATGGAGTGACCCAGACCCAGGGACTATAGTAGAACACCGTGGAGTGACCCAGACCCATGGACTATAGTAGAACACTGTGGAGTGACCCAGGGACTATAGTAGAACACTGTGGAGTGACCCAGAGACTATAGTAGAACACTGTGGAGTGACCCAGGGACTATAGTAGAATACTGTGGAGTGAACCAGGGACGATAGTAGAACACTGTGGAGTGACCCAGGGACTACAGTAGAACATTGTGGAGTGACCCAGACCCAGGGACTATAGTAGAACACCGTGGAGTGACCCAGGGACTATAGTAGAACACTGTGGAGTGACCCAGACCCAGGGACTATAGTAGAACACTGTGGAGTGACCCAGACCCAGGGACTATAGTAGAACACAGTGGAGTGACCCAGGGACTATAGTAGAACACCGTGGAGTGACCCAGGGACTATAGTAGAACACTGTGGAGTGACCCAGGGACTATAGTAGAACACCGTGGAGTGACCCAGGGACTATAGTAGAACACTGTGGAGTGACCCAGACCCAGGGACTATAGTAGAACACCATGGAGTGACCCAGGGACTATAGTAGAACACTGTGGAGTGACCCAGGGACTATAGTAGAACACTGTGGAGTGACCCAGACCCAGGAACTATAGTAGAACAGCGTGGAGTGACCCAGGGACTATAGTAGAACACTGTGGAGTGACCCAGACCCAGGGACTATAGTAGAACACCATGGAGTGACCCAGGGACTATAGTAGAACACTGTGGAGTGACCCAGACCCAGGGACTATAGTAGAACACTGTGGAGTGACCCAGGGACTATAGTAGAACACTGTGGAGTGACCCAGAGACTATAGTAGAACACTGTGGAGTGACCCAGGGACTATAGTAGAATACTGTGGAGTGAACCAGGGACGATAGTAGAACACTGTGGAGTGACCCAGGGACTACAGTAGAACACTGTGGAGTGACCCAGACCCAGGGACTATAGTAGAACACCGTGGAGTGACCCAGGGACTATAGTAGAACACTGTGGAGTGACCCAGACCCAGGGACTATAGTAGAACACTGTGGAGTGACCCAGACCCAGGGACTATAGTAGAACACAGTGGAGTGACCCAGGGACTATAGTAGAACACCGTGGAGTGACCCAGGGACTATAGTAGAACACTGTGGAGTGACCCAGGGACTATAGTAGAACACCGTGGAGTGACCCAGGGACTATAGTAGAACACTGTGGAGTGACCCAGACCCAGGGACTATAGTAGAACACCATGGAGTGACCCAGGGACTATAGTAGAACACTGTGGAGTGACCCAGGGACTATAGTAGAACACTGTGGAGTGACCCAGACCCAGGAACTATAGTAGAACAGCGTGGAGTGACCCAGGGACTATAGTAGAACACTGTGGAGTGACCCAGACCCAGGGACTATAGTAGAACACCATGGAGTGACCCAGGGACTATAGTAGAACACTGTGGAGTGACCCAGACCCAGGGACTATAGTAGAACACCATGGAGTGACCCAGACCCAGGGACTATAGTAGAACACCATGGAGTGACCCAGGGACTATAGTAGAACACTGTGGAGTGACCCAGGGACTATAGTAGAACACTGTGGAGTGACCCAGGGACTATAGTAGAACACTGTGGAGTGACCCAGACCCAGGGACTATAGTAGAACACCGTGGAGTGACCCAGACCCAGGGACTATAGTAGAACACTGTGGAGTGACCCAGGGACTATAGTAGAACACTGTGGAGTGACCCAGGGACTATAGGAGAACACCGTGGAGTGACCCAGAGACTATAGTAAAACACTGTGCAGTGACCCAGGGACTATAGTAGAAGACTGTGGAGTGACCCCGGGACTATAGTAGAACACTGTGGAGTGACCCAGGGACTATAGTAGAACACCATGGAGTGACCCAGACCCAGGGACTATAGTAGAACACTGTGGAGTGACCCAGGGACTATAGTAGAACACTGTGGAGTGACCCAGGGACTATAGTAGAACACCGTGGAGTGACCCAGAGACTATAGTAGAACACTGTGCAGTGACCCAGGGACTATAGTAGAACACCGTGGAGTGACCCAGGGACTATAGTAGAACACTGTGGAGTGACCCAGGGACTATAGTAGAACACTGTGCAGTGACCCAGGGACTATAGTAGAACACCGTGGAGTGACCCAGGGACTATAGTAGAACACCATGGAGTGACCCAGAGACTATAGTAGAACACCGTGGAGTGACCCAGACCCAGGGACTATAGTAGAACACTGTGGAGTGACCCAGACCCAGGGACTATAGTAGAACACTGTGGAGTGACCCAGACCCAGGGACTATAGTAGAACACCATGGAGTGACCCAGGGACTATAGTAGAACACCGTGGAGTGACCCAGACCCAGGGACTATAGTAGAACACAGTGGAGTGACCCAGGGACTATAGTAGAACACCCTGGAGTGACCCAGGGACTATAGTAGAACACCGTGGAGTGACCCAGGGACTATAGTAGAACACCGTGGAGTGACCCAGACCCAGGGACTATAGTAGAACACAGTGGAGTGACCCAGGGACTATAGTAGAACACCCTGGAGTGACCCAGACCCAGGGACTATAGTAGAACACCGTGGAGTGACCCAGACCCAGGGACTATAGTAGAACACAGTGGAGTGACCCAGGGACTATAGTAGAACACCATGGAGTGACCCAGACCCAGGGACTATAGTAGAACACCATGGAGTGACCCAGGGACTACAGTAGAGCACTGTGGAGTGACCCAGGGACTATAGTAGAAAACTGTGGAGTGACCCAGGGACTATAGTAGAACACTTTGGAGTGACCCAGAGACTATAGTAGAACACTGTGCAGTGACCCAGGGACTATAGTAGAAGACTGTGGAGTGACCCAGGGACTATAGTAGAACACCATGGAGTGACCCAGACCCAGGGACTATAGTAGAACACCATGGAGTGACCCAGGGACTATAGTAGAACACTGTGGAGTGACCCAGGGACTATAGTAGAACACTGTGGAGTGACCCAGGGACTATAGTAGAACACTGTGGAGTGACCCAGACCCAGGGACTATAGTAGAACACCGTGGAGTGACCCAGACCCAGGGACTATAGTAGAACACTGTGGAGTGACCCAGGGACTATAGTAGAACACTGTGGAGTGACCCAGGGACTATAGTAGCACACCGTGGAGTGACCCAGAGACTATAGTAGAACACTGTGGAGTGACCCAGGGACTATAGTAGAACACCATGGAGTGACCCAGAGACTATAGTAGAACACCGTGGAGTGACCCAGACCCAGGGACTATAGTAGAACACTGTGGAGTGACCCAGACCCAGGGACTATAGTAGAACACTGTGGAGTGACCCAGACCCAGGGACTATAGTAGAACACCGTGGAGTGACCCAGGGACTATAGTAGAACACCATGGAGTGACCCAGGGACTATAGTAGAACACTGTGGAGTGACCAAGGGACTATAGTAGAAGACTGTGGAGTGACCCATTGACTATAGTAGAACACTGTGGAGTGACCCTGGGACTATAGTAGAACACCGTGGAGTGACCCAGGGACTATAGTAGAACACCGTGGAGTGACCCAGGGACTATAGTAGAACACTGTGGAGTGACCCAGGGACTATAGTAGAACACTGTGGAGTGACCCAGACCCAGGGACTATAGTAGAACACTGTGGAGTGACCCAGACCCAGGGACTATAGTAGAACACTGTGGAGTGACCCAGGGACTATAGTAGAACACTGTGGAGTGACCCAGACCCAGGGACTATAGTAGAACACCGTGGAGTGACCCAGGGACTATAGTAGAACACTGTGGAGTGACCCAGACCCAGGGACTATAGTAGAACACTGTGGAGTGACCCAGACCCAGGGACTATAGTAGAACACTGTGGAGTGACCCAGGGACTATAGTAGAACACCGTGGAGTGACCCAGGGACTATAGTAGAACACCGTGGAGTGACCCAGGGACTATAGTAGAACACTGTGGAGTGACCCAGACCCAGGGACTATAGTAGAACACCGTGGTGTGACCCAGACCCAGGGACTATAGTAGAACACTGTGGAGTGACCCAGGGACTATAGTAGAACACTGTGGAGTGACCCAGGGACTATAGTAGAACACCGTGGAGTGACCCAGGGACTATAGTAGAATACTGTGGAGTGACCCAGGGACCATAGTAGAACACTGTGGAGTGACCCAGACCCAGGGACTATAGTAGAACACCGTGGAGTGATCCAGACCCAGGTACTATAGTAGAACACTGTGGAGTGACCCAGGGACTATAGTAGAACACTGTGGAGTGACCCAGACCCAAGGACTATAGTAGAACACCATGGAGTGACCCAGTGACTATAGTAGAACACCGTGGAGTGACCCAGACCCAGGGACTATAGTAGAACACCGTGGAGTGACCCAGGGACTATAGTAGAACACCATGGGGTGACTCAGACCCAGGGACTATAGCAGAACACCATGGAGTGACCCAGACCCATGGACTATAGTAGAACACCGTGGAGTGACCCAGGTACTATAGTAGAACACCATGGAGTGACCCAGACCCAGGGACTATAGTAGAACACCATGGAGTGACCCAGACCCAGGGACTATAGTAGAACACCGTGGAGTGACCCAGACCCATGGACTATAGTAGAACACTGTGGAGTGACCCAGGGACTATAGTAGAACACTGTGGAGTGACCCAGAGACTATAGTAGAACACTGTGGAGTGACCCAGGGACTATAGTAGAATACTGTGGAGTGAACCAGGGACTATAGTAGAACACTGTGGAGTGACCCAGGGACTACAGTAGAACACTGTGGAGTGACCCAGACCCAGGGACTATAGTAGAACACTGTGGAGTGACCCAGACCCAGGGACTATAGTAGAACACCGTGGAGTGACCCAGGGACTATAGTAGAACACTGTGGAGTGACCCAGACCCAGGGACTATAGTAGAACACTGTGGAGTGACCCAGACCCAGGGACTATAGTAGAACACTGTGGAGTGACCCAGGGACTAAAGTAGAACACTGTGGAGTGACCCAGGGACTATAGTAGAACACCGTGGAGTGACCCAGACCCAGGGACTATAGTAGAATACCATGGAGTGACCCAGGGACTATAGTAGAACACCGTGGAGTGACCCAGACCCAGGGACTATAGTAGAACACAGTGGAGTGACCCAGGGACTATAGTAGAACACCCTGGAGTGACCCAGGGACTATAGTAGAACACTGTGGAGTGACCCAGGGACTATAGTAGAACACCGTGGAGTGACCCAGGGACTATAGTAGAACACTGTGGAGTGACCCAGGGACTATAGTAGAACACCGTGGAGTGACCCAGGGACTATAGTAGAACACTGTGGAGTGACCCAGACCCAGGGACTATAGTAGAACACCATGGAGTGACCCAGGGACTATAGTAGAACACTGTGGAGTGACCCAGGGACTATAGTAGAACACTGTGGAGTGACCCAGACCCAGGAACTATAGTAGAACACCGTGGAGTGACCCAGGGACTATAGTAGAACACTGTGGAGTGACCCAGACCCAGGGACTATAGTAGAACACCATGGAGTGACCCAGGGACTATAGTAGAACACTGTGGAGTGACCCAGACCCAGGGACTATAGTAGAACACCATGGAGTGACCCAGACCCAGGGACTATAGTAGAACACCATGGAGTGACCCAGGGACTATAGTAGAACACTGTGGAGTGACCCAGGGACTATAGTAGAACACTGTGGAGTGACCCAGGGACTATAGTAGAACACTGTGGAGTGACCCAGACCCAGGGACTATAGTAGAACACCGTGGAGTGACCCAGACCCAGGGACTATAGTAGAACACTGTGGAGTGACCCAGGGACTATAGTAGAACACTGTGGAGTGACCCAGGGACTATAGGAGAACACCGTGGAGTGACCCAGAGACTATAGTAGAACACTGTGCAGTGACCCAGGGACTATAGTAGAAGACTGTGGAGTGACCCCGGGACTATAGTAGAACACTGTGGAGTGACCCAGGGACTATAGTAGAACACCATGGAGTGACCCAGACCCAGGGACTATAGTAGAACACTGTGGAGTGACCCAGGGACTATAGTAGAACACTGTGGAGTGACCCAGGGACTATAGTAGAACACCGTGGAGTGACCCAGAGACTATAGTAGAACACTGTGCAGTGACCCAGGGACTATAGTAGAACACCGTGGAGTGACCCAGGGACTATAGTAGAACACTGTGGAGTGACCCAGGGACTATAGTAGAACACTGTGCAGTGACCCAGGGACTATAGTAGAACACCATGGAGTGACCCAGAGACTATAGTAGAACACCATGGAGTGACCCAGAGACTATAGTAGAACACCGTGGAGTGACCCAGACCCAGGGACTATAGTAGAACACTGTGGAGTGACCCAGACCCAGGGACTATAGTAGAACACTGTGGAGTGACCCAGACCCAGGGACTATAGTAGAACACCATGGAGTGACCCAGGGACTATAGTAGAACACCGTGGAGTGACCCAGACCCAGGGACTATAGTAGAACACAGTGGAGTGACCCAGGGACTATAGTAGAACACCCTGGAGTGACCCAGGGACTATAGTAGAACACCGTGGAGTGACCCAGGGACTATAGTAGAACACCGTGGAGTGACCCAGACCCAGGGACTATAGTAGAACACAGTGGAGTGACCCAGGGACTATAGTAGAACACCCTGGAGTGACCCAGACCCAGGGACTATAGTAGAACACCGTGGAGTGACCCAGACCCAGGGACTATAGTAGAACACAGTGGAGTGACCCAGGGACTATAGTAGAACACCCTGGAGTGACCCAGGGACTATAGGAGAACACTGTGGAGTGACCCAGGGACTATAGTAGAACACCGTGGAGTGACCCAGGGACTATAGTAGAACACTGTGGAGTGACCCAGGGACTATAGTAGAACACCGTGGAGTGACCCAGGGACTATAGTAGAACACCATGGAGTGACCCAGACCCAGGGACTATAGTAGAACACCATGGAGTGACCCAGGGACTATAGTAGAACACTGTGGAGTGACCCAGGGACTATAGTAGAACACTGTGGAGTGACCCAGACCCAGGGACTATAGTAGAACACCGTGGAGTGACCCAGACCCAGGGACTATAGTAGAACACTGTGGAGTGACCCAGGGACTATAGTAGAACACTGTGGAGTGACCCAGGGACTATAGTAGAACACCGTGGAGTGACCCAGAGACTTTAGTAGAACACTGTGCAGTGACCCAGGGACTATATTAGAAGACTGTGGAGTGACCCAGGGACTATAGTAGAACACCGTGGAGTGACCCAGGGACTATAGTAGAACACTGTGGAGTGACCAAGGGACTATAGTAGAAGACTGTGGAGTGACCCATTGACTATAGTAGAACACTGTGGAGTGACCCAGGGACTATAGTAGAACACCTTGGGGTGACCCAGACCCAGGGACTATAGTAGAACACTGTGGAGTGACCCAGGGACTATAGTAGAACACTGT
The DNA here is from genome assembly GCF_029448725.1 of Salvelinus fontinalis. NCBI lineage: Eukaryota > Metazoa > Chordata > Actinopteri > Salmoniformes > Salmonidae > Salvelinus > Salvelinus fontinalis. Next base: position 57,091,455 of record NC_074676.1, read on the forward strand.
GCAGTGACCCAGGGACTATAGTAGAACACCGTGGAGTGACCCAGGGACTATAGTAGAACACTGTGGAGTGACCCAGGGACTATAGTAGAACACCATGGAGTGACCCAGAGACTATAGTAGAACACCGTGGAGTGACCCAGACCCAGGGACTATAGTAGAACACTGTGGAGTGACCCAGACCCAGGGACTATAGTAGAACACTGTGGAGTGACCCAGACCCAGGGACTATAGTAGAACACCGTGGAGTGACCCAGGGACTATAGTAGAACACCATGGAGTGACCCATGGACTATAGTAGAACACTGTGGAGTGACCAAGGGACTATAGTAGAAGACTGTGGAGTGACCCATTGACTATAGTAGAACACTGTGGAGTGACCCTGGGACTATAGTAGAACACCGTGGAGTGACCCAGGGACTATAGTAGAACACCGTGGAGTGACCCAGGGACTATAGTAGAACACTGTGGAGTGACCCAGGGACTATAGTAGAACACTGTGGAGTGACCCAGACCCAGGGACTATAGTAGAACACTGTGGAGTGACCCAGACCCAGGGACTATAGTAGAACACTGTGGAGTGACCCAGGGACTATAGTAGAACACTGTGGAGTGACCCAGACCCAGGGACTATAGTAGAACACCGTGGAGTGACCCAGGGACTATAGTAGAACACTGTGGAGTGACCCAGACCCAGGGACTATAGCAGAACACTGTGGAGTGACCCAGACCCAGGGACTATAGTAGAACACTGTGGAGTGACCCAGGGAGTATAGTAGAACACCGTGGAGTGACCCAGGGACTATAGTAGAACACCGTGGAGTGACCCAGGGACTATAGTAGAACACTGTGGAGTGACCCAGACCCAGGGACTATAGTAGAACACCGTGGTGTGACCCAGACCCAGGGACTATAGTAGAACACTGTGGAGTGACCCAGGGACTATAGTAGAACACTGTGGAGTGACCCAGGGACTATAGTAGAACACCGTGGAGTGACCCAGGGACTATAGTAGAATACTGTGGAGTGACCCAGGGACTATAGTAGAACACTGTGGAGTGACCCAGACCCAGGGACTATAGTAGAACACCGTGGAGTGACCCAGACCCAGGTACTATAGTAGAACACTGTGGAGTGACCCAGGGACTATAGTAGAACACTGTGGAGTGACCCAGACCCAATGACTATAGTAGAACACCATGGAGTGACCCAGTGACTATAGTAGAACACCGTGGAGTGACCCAGACCCAGGGACTATAGTAGAACACCGTGGAGTGACCCAGGGACTATAGTAGAACACCATGGGGTGACTCAGACCCAGGGACTATAGCAGAACACCATGGAGTGACCCAGACCCATGGACTATAGTAGAACACCGTGGAGTGACCCAGGTACTATAGTAGAACACCATGGAGTGACCCAGACCCAGGGACTATAGTAGAACACCATGGAGTGACCCAGACCCAGGGACTATAGTAGAACAACGTGGAGTGACCCAGACCCATGGACTATAGTAGAATACTGTGGAGTGACCCAGGGACTATAGTAGAACACTGTGGAGTGACCCAGAGACTATAGTAGAACACTGTGGCGTGACCCAGGGACTATAGTAGAATACTGTGGAGTGAACCAGGGACTATAGTAGAACACTGTGGAGTGACCCAGGGACTACAGTAGAACACTGTGGAGTGACCCAGACCCAGGGACTATAGTAGAACACTGCGGAGTGACCCAGACCCAGGGACTATAGTAGAACACCGTGGAGTGACCCAGGGACTTTAGTAGAACACTGTGGAGTGACCCAGACCCAGGGACTATAGTAGAACACTGTGGAGTGACCCAGACCCAGGGACTATAGTAGAACACTGTGGAGTGACCCAGGGACTAAAGTAGAACACTGTGGAGTGACCCAGGGACTATAGTAGAACACCGTGGAGTGACCCAGACCCAGGGACTATAGTAGAATACCATGGAGTGACCCAGGGACTCTAGTAGAACACCGTGGAGTGACCCAGACCCAGGGACTATAGTAGAACACAGTGGAGTGACCCAGGGACTATAGTAGAACACCCTGGAGTGACCCAGGGACTATAGTAGAACACTGTGGAGTGACCCAGGGACTATAGTAGAACACCGTGGAGTGACCCAGGGACTATAGTAGAACACTGTGGAGTGACCCAGGGACTATAGTAGAACACCGTGGAGTGACCCAGGGATTATAGTAGAACACTGTGGAGTGACCCAGACCCAGGGACTATAGTAGAACACCATGGAGTGACCCAGGGACTATAGTAGAACACTGTGGAGTGACCCAGGGACTATAGTAGAACACTGTGGAGTGACCCAGACCCAGGGACTATAGTAGAACACCGTGGAGTGACCCAGGGACTATAGTAGAACACTGTGGAGTGACCCAGACCCAGGGACTATAGTAGAACACCATGGAGTGACCCAGGGACTATAGTAGAACACTGTGGAGTGACCCAGACCCAGGGACTATAGTAGAACACCATGGAGTGACCCAGACCCAGGGACTATAGTAGAACACCATGGAGTGACCCAGGGACTATAGTAGAACACTGTGGAGTGACCCAGGGACTATAGTAGAACACTGTGGAGTGACCCAGGGACTATAGTAGAACACTGTGGAGTGACCCAGACCCAGGGACTATAGTAGAACACCGTGGAGTGACCCAGACCCAGGGACAATAGTAAAACACTGTGGAGTGACCCAGGGACTATAGTAGAACACTGTTGAGTGACCCAGGGACTATAGTAGAACACCGTGGAGTGACCCAGAGACTATAGTAGAACACTGTGCAGTGACCCAGGGACTATAGTAGAAGACTGTGGAGTGACCCCGGGACTATAGTAGAACACTGTGGAGTGACCCAGGGACTATAGTAGAACACCATGGAGTGACCCAGACCCAGGGACTATAGTAGAACACTGTGGAGTGACCCAGGGACTATAGTAGAACACTGTGGAGTGACCCAGGGACTATAGTAGAACACCGTGGAGTGACCCAGAGACTATAGTAGAATACTGTGCAGTGACCCAGGGACTATAGTAGAACACCGTGGAGTGACCCAGGGACTATAGTAGAACACTGTGGAGTGACCCAGGGACTATAGTAGAACACTGTGCAGTGACCCAGGGACTATAGTAGAACACCGTGGAGTGACCCAGGGACTATAGTAGAACACCATGGAGTGACCCAGAGACTATAGTAGAACACCGTGGAGTGACCCAGACCCAGGGACTATAGTAGAACACTGTGGAGTGACCCAGACCCAGGGACTATAGTAGAACACTGTGGAGTGACCCAGACCCAGGGACTATAGTAGAACACCATGGAGTGACCCAGGGACTATAGTAGAACACCGTGGAGTGACCCAGACCCAGGGACTATAGTAGAACACAGTGGAGTGACCCAGGGACTATAGTAGAACACCCTGGAGTGACCCAGGGACTATAGTAGAACACTGTGGAGTGACCCAGGGACTATAGTAGAACACCGTGGAGTGACCCAGAGACTATAGTAGAACACTGTGGAGTGACCCAGGGACTATAGTAGAACACCGTGGAGTGACCCAGGGACTATAGTAGAACACTGTGGAGTGACCCAGACCCAGGGACTATAGTAGAACACCATGGAGTGACCCAGGGACTATAGTAGAACACTGTGGAGTGACCCAGGGACTATAGTAGAACACTGTGGAGTGACCAAGACCCAGGGACTATAGTAGAACACCGTGGAGTGACCCAGGGACTATAGTAGAACTCTGTGGAGTGACCCAGACCCAGGGACTATAGTAGAACACCATGGAGTGACCCAGGGACTATAGTAGAACACTGTGGAGTGACCCAGACCCAGGGACTATAGTAGAACAACATGGAGTGACCCAGACCCAGGGACTATAGTAGAACACCATGGAGTGACCCAGGGACTATAGTAGAACACTGTGGAGTGACCCAGGGACTATAGTAGAACACTGTGGAGTGACCCAGGGACTATAGTAGAACACTGTGGAGTGACCCAGACCCAGGGACTATAGTAGAACACCGTGGAGTGACCCAGACCCAGGGACTATAGTAGAACACTGTGGAGTGACCCAGGGACTATAGTAGAACACTGTGGAGTGACCCAGGGACTATAGTAGAACACCGTGGAGTGACCCAGAGACTATAGTAGAACACTGTGCAGTGACCCAGGGACTATAGTAGAAGACTGTGGAGTGACCCCGGGACTATAGTAGAACACTGTGGAGTGACCCAGGGACTATAGTAGAACACCATGGAGTGACCCAGACCCAGGGACTATAGTAGAACACTGTGGAGTGACCCAGGGACTATAGTAGAACACTGTGGAGTGACCCAGGGACTATAGTAGAACACCGTGGAGTGACCCAGACCCAGGGACTATAGTAGAATACCATGGAGTGACCCAGGGACTCTAGTAGAACACCGTGGAGTGACCCAGACCCAGGGACTATAGTAGAACACAGTGGAGTGACCCAGGGACTATAGTAGAACACCCTGGAGTGACCCAGGGACTATAGTAGAACACTGTGGAGTGACCCAGGGACTATAGTAGAACACCGTGGAGTGACCCAGGGACTATAGTAGAACACTGTGGAGTGACCCAGGGACTATAGTAGAACACCGTGGAGTGACCCAGGGATTATAGTAGAACACTGTGGAGTGACCCAGACCCAGGGACTATAGTAGAACACCATGGAGTGACCCAGGGACTATAGTAGAACACTGTGGAGTGACCCAGGGACTATAGTAGAACACTGTGGAGTGACCCAGACCCAGGGACTATAGTAGAACACCGTGGAGTGACCCAGGGACTATAGTAGAACACTGTGGAGTGACCCAGACCCAGGGACTATAGTAGAACACCATGGAGTGACCCAGGGACTATAGTAGAACACTGTGGAGTGACCCAGACCCAGGGACTATAGTAGAACACCATGGAGTGACCCAGACCCAGGGACTATAGTAGAACACCATGGAGTGACCCAGGGACTATAGTAGAACACTGTGGAGTGACCCAGGGACTATAGTAGAACACTGTGGAGTGACCCAGGGACTATAGTAGAACACTGTGGAGTGACCCAGACCCAGGGACTATAGTAGAACACCGTGGAGTGACCCAGACCCAGGGACAATAGTAAAACACTGTGGAGTGACCCAGGGACTATAGTAGAACACTGTTGAGTGACCCAGGGACTATAGTAGAACACCGTGGAGTGACCCAGAGACTATAGTAGAACACTGTGCAGTGACCCAGGGACTATAGTAGAAGACTGTGGAGTGACCCCGGGACTATAGTAGAACACTGTGGAGTGACCCAGGGACTATAGTAGAACACCATGGAGTGACCCAGACCCAGGGACTATAGTAGAACACTGTGGAGTGACCCAGGGACTATAGTAGAACACTGTGGAGTGACCCAGGGACTATAGTAGAACACCGTGGAGTGACCCAGAGACTATAGTAGAATACTGTGCAGTGACCCAGGGACTATAGTAGAACACCGTGGAGTGACCCAGGGACTATAGTAGAACACTGTGGAGTGACCCAGGGACTATAGTAGAACACTGTGCAGTGACCCAGGGACTATAGTAGAACACCGTGGAGTGACCCAGGGACTATAGTAGAACACCATGGAGTGACCCAGAGACTATAGTAGAACACCGTGGAGTGACCCAGACCCAGGGACTATAGTAGAACACTGTGGAGTGACCCAGACCCAGGGACTATAGTAGAACACTGTGGAGTGACCCAGACCCAGGGACTATAGTAGAACACCATGGAGTGACCCAGGGACTATAGTAGAACACCGTGGAGTGACCCAGACCCAGGGACTATAGTAGAACACAGTGGAGTGACCCAGGGACTATAGTAGAACACCCTGGAGTGACCCAGGGACTATAGTAGAACACTGTGGAGTGACCCAGGGACTATAGTAGAACACCGTGGAGTGACCCAGAGACTATAGTAGAACACTGTGGAGTGACCCAGGGACTATAGTAGAACACCGTGGAGTGACCCAGGGACTATAGTAGAACACTGTGGAGTGACCCAGACCCAGGGACTATAGTAGAACACCATGGAGTGACCCAGGGACTATAGTAGAACACTGTGGAGTGACCCAGGGACTATAGTAGAACACTGTGGAGTGACCCAGACCCAGGGACTATAGTAGAACACCGTGGAGTGACCCAGGGACTATAGTAGAACTCTGTGGAGTGACCCAGACCCAGGGACTATAGCAGAACACCATGGAGTGACCCAGGGACTATAGTAGAACACTGTGGAGTGACCCAGACCCAGGGACTATAGTAGAACAACATGGAGTGACCCAGACCCAGGGACTATAGTAGAACACCATGGAGTGACCCAGGGACTATAGTAGAACACTGTGGAGTGACCCAGGGACTATAGTAGAACACTGTGGAGTGACCCAGGGACTATAGTAGAACACTGTGGAGTGACCCAGACCCAGGGACTATAGTAGAACACCGTGGAGTGACCCAGACCCAGGGACTATAGTAGAACACTGTGGAGTGACCCAGGGACTATAGTAGAACACTGTGGAGTGACCCAGGGACTATAGTAGAACACCGTGGAGTGACCCAGAGACTATAGTAGAACACTGTGCAGTGACCCAGGGACTATAGTAGAAGACTGTGGAGTGACCCCGGGACTATAGTAGAACACTGTGGAGTGACCCAGGGACTATAGTAGAACACCATGGAGTGACCCAGACCCAGGGACTATAGTAGAACACTGTGGAGTGACCCAGGGACTATAGTAGAACACTGTGGAGTGACCCAGGGACTATAGTAGAACACCGTGGAGTGACCCAGAGACTATAGTAGAACACTGTGCAGTGCCCCAGGGACTATAGTAGAACACCGTGGAGTGACCCAGGGACTATAGTAGAACACTGTGGAGTGACCCAGGGACTATAGTAGAACACTGTGCAGTGACCCAGGGACTATAGTAGAACACCGTGGAGTGACCCAGGGACTATAGTAGAACACCATGGAGTGACCCAGAGACTATAGTAGAACACCGTGGAGTGACCCAGATCCAGGGACTATAGTAGAACACTGTGGAGTGACCCAGACCCAGGGACTATAGTAGAACACTGTGGAGTGAACCAGACCCAGGGACTATAGTAGAACACCGTGGAGTGACCCAGGGACTATAGTAGAACTGCATGGAGTGACCCAGGGACTATAGTAGAACACTGTGGAGTGACCCAGGGACTATAGTAGAAGACTGTGGATTGACCCATTGACTATAGTAGAACACTGTGGAGTGACCCTGGGACTATAGTAGAACACCGTGGAGTGACCCAGGGACTATAGTAGAACACCGTGGAGTGACCCAGGGACTATAGTAGAACACTGTGGAGTGACCCAGGGACTATAGTAGAACACTGTGGAGTGACCCAGACCCAGGGACTATAGTAGAACACTGTGGAGTGACCCAGGGACTATAGTAGAACACTGTGGAGTGACCCAGGGACTATAGTAGAACACTGTGGAGTGCCCAAGAGACTATAGTAGAACACCGTGGAGTGACCCAGGGACTATAGTAGAACACTGTGGAGTGACCCAGACTCAGGGACTATAGTAGAACACTGTGGAGTGACCCAGGGACTATAGTAGAACACTGTGGAGTGACCCAGACCCAGGGACTATAGTAGAACACTGTGGAGTGACCCAGACCCAGGGACTATAGTAGAACACCATGGAGTGACTCAGGGACTATAGTAGAACACTGTGGAGTGACCCAGGGACTATAGTAGAACACCGTGGAGTGACCCAGAGACTATAGTAGAACACTGTGGAGTGACCCAGGGACTATAGTAGAACACTGTGGAGTGACCCAGACCCAGAGACTATAGTAGAACACTGTGGAGTGACCCAGACCCAGGGACTATAGTAGAACACCGTGGAGTGACCCAGGGACTGTAGTAGAACACCTTGGAGTGACCCAGGGACTATAGTAGAACACTGTGGAGTGACCCAGACCCAGGGACTATAGTAGAACACCATGGAGTGACCCAGGGACTATAGTAGAACACCGTGGAGTGACCCAGGGACTATAGTAGAACACCATGGAGTGACCCAAACCCAGGGACTATAGTAGAACACTGTGGAGTGACCCAGGGAGTATAGTAGAACACCATGGAGTGACCCAGGGACTATAGTAGAACACCATGGAGTGACCCAGGGACTATAGTAGAACACCGTGGAGTGACCCAGGGACTATAGTAGAACACCATGGAGTGACCCAGACCCAGGGACTATAGTAGAACACTGTGGAGTGACCCTGAGACTATAGTAGAACACCGTGGAGTGACCCAGGGACTATAGTAGAACACTGTGGAGTGACCCAGACCCAGGGACTATAGTAGAAGACTCTGGAGTGACCCAGACCCGGAGACTATAGTAGAAGACTGTGGAGTGACCCAGGGACTATAGTAGAACACCGTGGAGTGACCCAGGGACTATAGTAGAACACTGTGGAGTGACCCAGACCCAGGGACTATAGTAGAACACCGTGGAGTGACCCAGGGACTATAGTAGAACACTGTGGAGTGACCCAGACCCAGGGACTATAGTAGAAGTCTCTGGAGTGACCCAGACCCGGAGACTATAGTAGAAGACTGTGGAGTGACCCAGGGACTATAGTAGAACACCGTGGAGTGACCCTGGGACTATAGTAGAACACCGTGGAGTGACCCAGGGACTATAGTAGAACACCGTGGAGTGACCCAGGGACTATAGTAGAACACTGTGGAGTGACCCAGGGACTATAGTAGAACACTGTGGAGTGACCCAGACCCAGGGACTATAGTAGAACACTGTGGAGTGACCCAGGGACTATAGTAGAACACTGTGGAGTGACCCAGGGACTATAGTAGAACACTGTGGAGTGACCCAGACTCAGGGACTATAGTAGAACACTGTGGAGTGACCCAGGGACTATAGTAGAACACTGTGGAGTGACCTAGACCCAGGGACTATAGTAGAACACTGTGGAGTGACCCAGACCCAGGGACTATAGTAGAACACCATGGAGTGACTCAGGGACTATAGTAGAACACTGTGGAGTGACCCAGGGACTATAGTAGAACACCGTGGAGTGACCCAGCGACTATAGTAGAACACTGTGGAGTGACCCAGGGACTATAGTAGAACACTGTGGAGTGACCCAGACCCAGAGACTATAGTAGAACACTGTGGAGTGACCCAGACCCAGGGACTATAGTAGAACACCGTGGAGTGACCCAGGGACTATAGTAGAACACCGTGGAGTGACCCAGGGACTATAGTAGAACACTGTGGAGTGACCCAGACCCAGGGACTATAGTAGAACACCATGGAGTGACCCAGGGACTATAGTAGAACACCGTGGAGTGACCCAGGGACTATAGTAGAACACCATGGAGTGACCCAGACCCAGGGACTATAGTAGAACACTGTGGAGTGACCCAGGGAGTATAGTAGAACACCGTGGAGTGACCCAGGGACTATAGTAGAACACCATGGAGTGACCCAGGGACTATAGTAGAACACCGTGGAGTGACCCAGGGACTATAGTAGAACACCATGGAGTGACCCAGACCCAGGGACTATAGTAGAACACTGTGGAGTGACCCTGGGACTATAGTAGAACACCGTGGAGTGACCCAGGGACTATAGTAGAACACTGTGGAGTGACCCAGACCCAGGGACTATAGTAGAAGACTCTGGAGTGACCCAGACCCGGAGACTATAGTAGAAGACTGTGGAGTGACCCACGGACTATAGTAGAACACCGTGGAGTGACCCAGGGACTATAGTAGAACACTGTGGAGTGACCCAGACCCAGGGACTATAGTAGAACACCATGGAGTGACCCAGGGACTATAGTAGAACACTGTGGAGTGACCCAGACCCAGGGACTATAGTAGAAGACTGTGGAGTGACCCAGGGACTATAGTAGAACACTGTGGAGTGACCCAGACCCAGGGACTATAGTAGAACACCGTGGAGTGACCCAGGGACTATAGTAGAACACTGTGGAGTGACCCAGGGACTATAGTAGAAGACTGTGGAGTGACCCAGGGACTATAGTAGAACACTGTGGAGTGACCCAAGGACTATAGTAGAACACTGTGGAGTGACCCAGGGACTATAGTAGAACACTGTGGAGTGACCCAGAGACTATAGTAGAACACCGTGGAGTTACCCAGGGACTATAGTAGAACACCGTGGAGTGACCCAGGGACTATAGTAGAACACTGTGGAGTGACCCAGACCCAGGGACTATAGTAGAACACCGTGGAGTGACCCAGGGACTATAGTAGAACACTGTGGAGTGACCCAGACCCAGGGACTATAGTAGAAGACTGTGGAGTGACCCAGGGACTATAGTAGAACACTGTGGAGTGACCCAAGGACTATAGTAGAACACTGTGGAGTGACCCAGGGACTATAGTAGAACACTGTGGAGTGACCCAGGGACTATAGTAGAACACCGTGGAGTGACCCAGGGACTATAGTAGAACACCGTTGAGTGACCCAGGGACTATAGTAGAACACCGTGGAGTGACCCAGGGACTATAGTAGAACACTGTGGAGTGACCCAGGGACTATAGTAGAACACTGTGGAGTGACCCAGACCCAGGGACTATAGTAGAACACTGTGGAGTGACCCAGGGACTATAGTAGAACACTGTGGAGTGACCCAGGGACTATAGTAGAACACTGTGGAGTGCCCAAGAGACTATAGTAGAACACCGTGGAGTGACCCAGGGACTATAGTAGAACACTGTGGAGTGACCCAGACTCAGGGACTATAGTAGAACACTGTGGAGTGACCCAGGGACTATAGTAGAACACTGTGGAGTGACCCAGACCCAGGGACTATAGTAGAACACTGTGGAGTGACCCAGACCCAGGGACTATAGTAGAACACCATGGAGTGACTCAGGGACTATAGTAGAACACTGTGGAGTGACCCAGGGACTATAGTAGAACACCGTGGAGTGACCCAGAGACTATAGTAGAACACTGTGGAGTGACCCAGGGACTATAGTAGAACACTGTGGAGTGACCCAGACCCAGAGACTATAGTAGAACACTGTGGAGTGACCCAGACCCAGGGACTATAGTAGAACACCGTGGAGTGACCCAGGGACTATAGTAGAACACCGTGGAGTGACCCAGGGACTATAGTAGAACACTGTGGAGTGACCCAGACCCAGGGACTATAGTAGAACACCATGGAGTGACCCAGGGACTATAGTAGAACACCGTGGAGTGACCCAGGGACTATAGTAGAACACCATGGAGTGACCCAGACCCAGGGACTATAGTAGAACACTGTGGAGTGACCCAGGGAGTATAGTAGAACACCGTGGAGTGACCCAGGGACTATAGTAGAACACCGTGGAGTGACCCAGGGAGTGTAGTAGAACACCATGGAGTGACCCAGACCCAGGGACTATAGTAGAACACTGTGGAGTGACCCTGGGACTATAGTAGAACACCGTGGAGTGACCCAGGGATTGTAGTAGAACACCATGGAGTGACCCAGACCCAGGGACTATAGTAGAACACTGTGGAGTGACCCTGGGACTATAGTAGAACACTGTGGAGTGACCCAGACCCAGGGACTATAGTAGAACACCATGGAGTGACCCAGGGACTATAGTAGAACACTGTGGAGTGACCCAGACCCAGGGACTATAGTAGAAGACTGTGGAGTGACCCAGGGACTATAGTAGAACACTGTGGAGTGACCCAGACCCAGGGACTATAGTAGAACACCGTGGAGTGACCCAGGGACTATAGTAGAACACTGTGGAGTGACCCAGACCCAGGGACTATAGTAGAAGACTGTGGAGTGACCCAGGGACTATAGTAGAACACTGTGGAGTGACCCAAGGACTATAGTAGAACACTGTGGAGTGACCCAGGGACTATAGTAGAACACTGTGGAGTGACCCAGAGACTATAGTAGAACACCAAGGAGTGACCCAGTGACTATAGTAGAACACCGTGGAGTGACCCAGGGACTATAGTAGAACACTGTGGAGTGACCCAGACCCAGGGACTATAGTAGAACACCGTGGAGTGACCCAGGGACTATAGTAGAACACTGTGGAGTGACCCAGACCCAGGGACTATAGTAGAAGAATGTGGAGTGACCCAGGGACTATAGTAGAACACTGTGGAGTTACCCAAGGACTATAGTAGAACACTGTGGAGTGACCCAGGGACTATAGTAGAACACTGTGGAGTGACCCAGGGACTATAGTAGAACACCGTGGAGTGACCCAGGGACTATAGTAGAACACCGTGGAGTGACCCAGGGACTATAGTAGAACACCGTGGAGTGACCCAGGGACTATAGTAGAACACTGTGGAGTGACCCAGGGACTATAGTAGAACACTGTGGAGTGACCCAGACCCAGGGACTATAGTAGAACACTGTGGAGTGACCCAGGGACTATAGTAGAACACTGTGGAGTGACCCAGGGACTATAGTAGAACACTGTGGAGTGCCCAAGAGACTATAGTAGAACACCGTGGAGTGACCCAGACCCAGGGACTATAGTAGAACACTGTGGAGTGACCCAGACCCAGGGACTATAGTAGAACACCATGGAGTGACTCAGGGACTATAGTAGAACACTGTGGAGTGACCCAGGGACTATATTAGAACACCGTGGAGTGACCCAGAGACTATAGTAGAACACTGTGGAGTGACCCAGGGACTATAGTAGAACACTGTGGAGTGACCCAGACCCAGAGACTATAGTAGAACACTGTGGAGTGACCCAGACCCAGGGACTATAGTAGAACACCGTGGAGTGACCCAGGGACTATAGTAGAACACCGTGGAGTGACCCAGGGACTATAGTAGAACACTGTGGAGTGACCCAGACCCAGGGACTATAGTAGAACACCATGGAGTGACCCAGGGACTATAGTAGAACACCGTGGAGTGACCCAGGGACTATAGTAGAACACCATGGAGTGACCCAGACCCAGGGACTATAGTAGAACACTGTGGAGTGACCCAGGGAGTATAGTAGAACACCGTGGAGTGACCCAGGGACTATAGTAGAACACCGTGGAGTGACCCAGACCCAGGGACTATAGTAGAACACCATGGAGTGACCCAGGGACTATAGTAGAACACTGTGGAGTGACCCAGGGACTATAGTAGAACACCGTGGAGTGACCCAGGGACTGTAGTAGAACACCATGGAGTGACCCAGACCCAGGGACTATAGTAGAACACTGTGGAGTGACCCTGGGACTATAGTAGAACACCGTGGAGTGACCCAGGGACTATAGTAGAACACTGTGGAGTGACCCAGACCCAGGGACTATAGTAGAAGACTCTGGAGTGACCCAGACCCGGAGACTATAGTAGAAGACTGTGGAGTGACCCAGGGACTATAGTAGAACACCGTGGAGTGACCCAGGGACTATAGTAGAACACTGTGGAGTGACCCAGACCCAGGGACTATAGTAGAAGACTGTGGAGTGACCCAGGGACTATAGTAGAACACTGTGGAGTGACCCAGACCCAGGGACTATAGTAGAACACCATGGAGTGACCCAGGGACTATAGTAGAACACTGTGGAGTGACCCAGACCCAGGGACTATAGTAGAAGACTGTGGAGTGACCCAGGGACTATAGTAGAACACTGTGGAGTGACCCAGACCCAGGGACTATAGTAGAACACCGTGGAGTGACCCAGGGACTATAGTAGAACACTGTGGAGTGACCCAGACCCAGGGACTATAGTAGAAGACTGTGGAGTGACCCAGGGACTATAGTAGAACACTGTGGAGTGACCCAAGGACTATAGTAGAACACTGTGGAGTGACCCAGGGACTATAGTAGAACACTGTGGAGTGACCCAGAGACTATAGTAGAACACCGTGGAGTGACCCAGGGACTATAGTAGAACACCGTGGAGTGACCCAGTTACTATAGTAGAACACTGTGGAGTGACCCAGACCCAGGGACTATAGTAGAACACCGTGGAGTGACCCAGGGACTATAGTAGAACACTGTGGAGTGACCCAGACCCAGGGACTATAGTAGAAGACTGTGGAGTGACCCAGGGGCTATAGTAGAATACTGTGGAGTGACCCAAGGATTATAGTAGAACACTGTGGAGTGACCCAGGGACTATAGTAGAACACTGTGGAGTGACCCAGGGACTATAGTAGAACACCGTGGAGTGACCCAGGGACTATAGTAGAACACTGTGGAGTGACCCAGACCCAGGGACTATAGTAGAACACCGTGGAGTGACCCAGACCCAGGGACTATAGTAGAACACTGTGGAGTGACCCTGGGACTATAGTAGAACACTGTGGAGTGACCCAGACCCAGGGACTATAGTACAACACCATGGAGTGACCCAGGGACTATAGTAGAACACTGTGGAGTGACCCAGACCCAGGGACTATAGTAGAAGACTGTGGAGTGACCCTGGGACTATAGTAGAACACTGTGGAGTGACCCAGACCCAGGGACTATAGTAGAACACCATGGAGTGACCCAGGGACTATAGTAGAACACTGTGGAGTGACCCAGACCCAGGGACTATAGTAGAAGACTGTGGAGTGACCCAGGGACTATAGTAGAACACTGTGGAGTGACCCAGACCCAGGGACTATAGTAGAACACCGTGGAGTGACCCAGGGACTATAGTAGAACACTGTGGAGTGACCCAGACCCAGGGACTATAGTAGAAGACTGTGGAGTGACCCAGGGACTATAGTAGAACACTGTGGAGTGACCCAAGGACTATAGTAGAACACTGTGGAGTGACCCAGGGACTATAGTAGAACACTGTGGAGTGACCCAGAGACTATAGTAGAACACCAAGGAGTGACCCAGGGACTATAGTAGAACACCGTGGAGTGACCCAGGGACTATAGTAGAACACTGTGGAGTGACCCAGACCCAGGGACTATAGTAGAACACCGTGGAGTGACCCAGGGACTATAGTAGAACACTGTGGAGTGACCCAGACCCAGGGACTATAGTAGAAGAATGTGGAGTGACCCAGGGACTATAGTAGAACACTGTGGAGTTACCCAAGGACTATAGTAGAACACTGTGGAGTGACCCAGGGACTATAGTAGAACACTGTGGAGTGACCCAGGGACTATAGTAGAACACCGTGGAGTGACCCAGGGACTATAGTAGAACACCGTGGAGTGACCCAGGGACTATAGTAGAACACCGTGGAGTGACCCAGGGACTATAGTAGAACACTGTGGAGTGACCCAGGGACTATAGTAGAACACTGTGGAGTGACCCAGACCCAGGGACTATAGTAGAACACTGTGGAGTGACCCAGGGACTATAGTAGAACACTGTGGAGTGACCCAGGGACTATAGTAGAACACTGTGGAGTGCCCAAGAGACTATAGTAGAACACCGTGGAGTGACCCAGACCCAGGGACTATAGTAGAACACTGTGGAGTGACCCAGACCCAGGGACTATAGTAGAACACCGTGGAGTGACCCAGGGACTATAGTAGAACACCGTGGAGTGACCCAGGGACTATAGTAGAACACTGTGGAGTGACCCAGACCCAGGGACTATAGTAGAACACCATGGAGTGACCCAGGGACTATAGTAGAACACCGTGGAGTGACCCAGGGACTATAGTAGAACACCATGGAGTGACCCAGACCCAGGGACTATAGTAGAACACTGTGGAGTGACCCAGGGAGTATAGTAGAACACCGTGGAGTGACCCAGGGACTATAGTAGAACACCGTGGAGTGACCCAGGGAGTGTAGTAGAACACCATGGAGTGACCCAGACCCAGGGACTATAGTAGAACACTGTGGAGTGACCCTGGGACTATAGTAGAACACCGTGGAGTGACCCAGGGATTGTAGTAGAACACCATGGAGTGACCCAGACCCAGGGACTATAGTAGAACACTGTGGAGTGACCCTGGGACTATAGTAGAACACTGTGGAGTGACCCAGACCCAGGGACTATAGTAGAACACCATGGAGTGACCCAGGGACTATAGTAGAACACTGTGGAGTGACCCAGACCCAGGGACTATAGTAGAAGACTGTGGAGTGACCCAGGGACTATAGTAGAACACTGTGGAGTGACCCAGACCCAGGGACTATAGTAGAACACCGTGGAGTGACCCAGGGACTATAGTAGAACACTGTGGAGTGACCCAGACCCAGGGACTATAGTAGAAGACTGTGGAGTGACCCAGGGACTATAGTAGAACACTGTGGAGTGACCCAAGGACTATAGTAGAACACTGTGGAGTGACCCAGGGACTATAGTAGAACACTGTGGAGTGACCCAGAGACTATAGTAGAACACCAAGGAGTGACCCAGTGACTATAGTAGAACACCGTGGAGTGACCCAGGGACTATAGTAGAACACTGTGGAGTGACCCAGACCCAGGGACTATAGTAGAACACCGTGGAGTGACCCAGGGACTATAGTAGAACACTGTGGAGTGACCCAGACCCAGGGACTATAGTAGAAGAATGTGGAGTGACCCAGGGACTATAGTAGAACACTGTGGAGTTACCCAAGGACTATAGTAGAACACTGTGGAGTGACCCAGGGACTATAGTAGAACACTGTGGAGTGACCCAGGGACTATAGTAGAACACCGTGGAGTGACCCAGGGACTATAGTAGAACACCGTGGAGTGACCCAGGGACTATAGTAGAACACCGTGGAGTGACCCAGGGACTATAGTAGAACACTGTGGAGTGACCCAGGGACTATAGTAGAACACTGTGGAGTGACCCAGACCCAGGGACTATAGTAGAACACTGTGGAGTGACCCAGGGACTATAGTAGAACACTGTGGAGTGACCCAGGGACTATAGTAGAACACTGTGGAGTGCCCAAGAGACTATAGTAGAACACCGTGGAGTGACCCAGACCCAGGGACTATAGTAGAACACTGTGGAGTGACCCAGACCCAGGGACTATAGTAGAACACCATGGAGTGACTCAGGGACTATAGTAGAACACTGTGGAGTGACCCAGGGACTATATTAGAACACCGTGGAGTGACCCAGAGACTATAGTAGAACACTGTGGAGTGACCCAGGGACTATAGTAGAACACTGTGGAGTGACCCAGACCCAGAGACTATAGTAGAACACTGTGGAGTGACCCAGACCCAGGGACTATAGTAGAACACCGTGGAGTGACCCAGGGACTATAGTAGAACACCGTGGAGTGACCCAGGGACTATAGTAGAACACTGTGGAGTGACCCAGACCCAGGGACTATAGTAGAACACCATGGAGTGACCCAGGGACTATAGTAGAACACCGTGGAGTGACCCAGGGACTATAGTAGAACACCATGGAGTGACCCAGACCCAGGGACTATAGTAGAACACTGTGGAGTGACCCAGGGAGTATAGTAGAACACCGTGGAGTGACCCAGGGACTATAGTAGAACACCGTGGAGTGACCCAGACCCAGGGACTATAGTAGAACACCATGGAGTGACCCAGGGACTATAGTAGAACACTGTGGAGTGACCCAGGGACTATAGTAGAACACCGTGGAGTGACCCAGGGACTGTAGTAGAACACCATGGAGTGACCCAGACCCAGGGACTATAGTAGAACACTGTGGAGTGACCCTGGGACTATAGTAGAACACCGTGGAGTGACCCAGGGACTATAGTAGAACACTGTGGAGTGACCCAGACCCAGGGACTATAGTAGAAGACTCTGGAGTGACCCAGACCCGGAGACTATAGTAGAAGACTGTGGAGTGACCCAGGGACTATAGTAGAACACCGTGGAGTGACCCAGGGACTATAGTAGAACACTGTGGAGTGACCCAGACCCAGGGACTATAGTAGAACACCATGGAGTGACCCAGGGACTATAGTAGAACACTGTGGAGTGACCCAGACCCAGGGACTATAGTAGAAGACTGTGGAGTGACCCAGGGACTATAGTAGAACACTGTGGAGTGACCCAGACCCAGGGACTATAGTAGAACACCGTGGAGTGACCCAGGGACTATAGTAGAACACTGTGGAGTGACCCAGACCCAGGGACTATAGTAGAAGACTGTGGAGTGACCCAGGGACTATAGTAGAACACTGTGGAGTGACCCAAGGACTATAGTAGAACACTGTGGAGTGACCCAGGGACTATAGTAGAACACTGTGGAGTGACCCAGAGACTATAGTAGAACACCGTGGAGTGACCCAGGGACTATAGTAGAACACCGTGGAGTGACCCAGTTACTATAGTAGAACACTGTGGAGTGACCCAGACCCAGGGACTATAGTAGAACACCGTGGAGTGACCCAGGGACTATAGTAGAACACTGTGGAGTGACCCAGACCCAGGGACTATAGTAGAAGACTGTGGAGTGACCCAGGGGCTATAGTAGAATACTGTGGAGTGACCCAAGGATTATAGTAGAACACTGTGGAGTGACCCAGGGACTATAGTAGAACACTGTGGAGTGACCCAGGGACTATAGTAGAACACCGTGGAGTGACCCAGGGACTATAGTAGAACACTGTGGAGTGACCCAGACCCAGGGACTATAGTAGAACACCGTGGAGTGACCCAGACCCAGGGACTATAGTAGAACACTGTGGAGTGACCCTGGGACTATAGTAGAACACTGTGGAGTGACCCAGACCCAGGGACTATAGTACAACACCATGGAGTGACCCAGGGACTATAGTAGAACACTGTGGAGTGACCCAGACCCAGGGACTATAGTAGAAGACTGTGGAGTGACCCTGGGACTATAGTAGAACACTGTGGAGTGACCCAGACCCAGGGACTATAGTAGAACACCATGGAGTGACCCAGGGACTATAGTAGAACACTGTGGAGTGACCCAGACCCAGGGACTATAGTAGAAGACTGTGGAGTGACCCAGGGACTATAGTAGAACACTGTGGAGTGACCCAGACCCAGGGACTATAGTAGAACACCGTGGAGTGACCCAGGGACTATAGTAGAACACTGTGGAGTGACCCAGACCCAGGGACTATAGTAGAAGACTGTGGAGTGACCCAGGGACTATAGTAGAACACTGTGGAGTGACCCAAGGACTGTAGTAGAACACTGTGGAGTGACCCAGGGACTATAGTAGAACACTGTGGAGTGACCCAGAGACTATAGTAGAACACCAAGGAGTGACCCAGGGACTATAGTAGAACACCGTGGAGTGACCCAGGGACTATAGTAGAACACTGTGGAGTGACCCAGACCCAGGGACTATAGTAGAACACCGTGGAGTGACCCAGGGACTATAGTAGAACACTGTGGAGTGACCCAGACCCAGGGACTATAGTAGAAGAATGTGGAGTGACCCAGGGACTATAGTAGAACACTGTGGAGTTACCCAAGGACTATAGTAGAACACTGTGGAGTGACCCAGGGACTATAGTAGAACACTGTGGAGTGACCCAGGGACTATAGTAGAACACCGTGGAGTGACCCAGGGACTATAGTAGAACACCGTGGAGTGACCCAGGGACTATAGTAGAACACCGTGGAGTGACCCAGGGACTATAGTAGAACACTGTGGAGTGACCCAGGGACTATAGTAGAACACTGTGGAGTGACCCAGACCCAGGGACTATAGTAGAACACTGTGGAGTGACCCAGGGACTATAGTAGAACACTGTGGAGTGACCCAGGGACTATAGTAGAACACTGTGGAGTGCCCAAGAGACTATAGTAGAACACCGTGGAGTGACCCAGACCCAGGGACTATAGTAGAACACTGTGGAGTGACCCAGACCCAGGGACTATAGTAGAACACCATGGAGTGACTCAGGGACTATAGTAGAACACTGTGGAGTGACCCAGGGACTATATTAGAACACCGTGGAGTGACCCAGAGACTATAGTAGAACACTGTGGAGTGACCCAGGGACTATAGTAGAACACTGTGGAGTGACCCAGACCCAGAGACTATAGTAGAACACTGTGGAGTGACCCAGACCCAGGGACTATAGTAGAACACCGTGGAGTGACCCAGGGACTATAGTAGAACACCGTGGAGTGACCCAGGACTATAGTAGAACACTGTGGAGTGACCCAGACCCAGGGACTATAGTAGAACACCATGGAGTGACCCAGGGACTATAGTAGAACACCGTGGAGTGACCCAGGGACTATAGTAGAACACCATGGAGTGACCCAGACCCAGGGACTATAGTAGAACACTGTGGAGTGACCCAGGGAGTATAGTAGAACACCGTGGAGTGACCCAGGGACTATAGTAGAACACCGTGGAGTGACCCAGACCCAGGGACTATAGTAGAACACCATGGAGTGACCCAGGGACTATAGTAGAACACTGTGGAGTGACCCAGGGACTATAGTAGAACACCGTGGAGTGACCCAGGGACTGTAGTAGAACACCATGGAGTGACCCAGACCCAGGGACTATAGTAGAACACTGTGGAGTGACCCTGGGACTATAGTAGAACATCGTGGAGTGACCCAGGGACTATAGTAGAACACTGTCGAGTGACCCAGACCCAGGGACTATAGTAGAAGACTCTGGAGTGACCCAGACCCGGAGACTATAGTAGAAGACTGTGGAGTGACCCAGGGACTATAGTAGAACACCGTGGAGTGACCCAGGGACTATAGTAGAACACTGTGGAGTGACCCAGACCCAGGGACTATAGTAGAACACCATGGAGTGACCCAGGGACTATAGTAGAACACTGTGGAGTGACCCAGACCCAGGGACTATAGTAGAAGACTGTGGAGTGACCCAGGGACTATAGTAGAACACTGTGGAGTGACCCAGACCCAGGGACTATAGTAGAACACCGTGGAGTGACCCAGGGACTATAGTAGAACACTGTGGAGTGACCCAGACCCAGGGACTATAGTAGAAGACTGTGGAGTGACCCAGGGACTATAGTAGAACACTGTGGAGTGACCCAAGGACTATAGTAGAACACTGTGGAGTGACCCAGGGACTATAGTAGAACACTGTGGAGTGACCCAGAGACTATAGTAGAACACCGTGGAGTGACCCAGGGACTATAGTAGAACACCGTGGAGTGACCCAGTTACTATAGTAGAACACTGTGGAGTGACCCAGACCCAGGGACTATAGTAGAACACCGTGGAGTGACCCAGGGACTATAGTAGAACACTGTGGAGTGACCCAGACCCAGGGACTATAGTAGAAGACTGTGGAGTTACCCAGGGACTATAGTAGAACACTGTGGAGTGACCCAAGGACTATAGTAGAACACTGTGGAGTGACCCAGGGACTATAGTAGAACACTGTGGAGTGACCCAGGGACTATAGTAGAACACCGTGGAGTGACCCAGGGACTATAGTAGAACACTGTGGAGTGACCCAGACCCAGGGACTATAGTAGAACACCGTGGAGTGACCCAGACCCAGGGACTATAGTAGAACACTGTGGAGTGACCCTGGGACTATAGTAGAACATCGTGGAGTGACCCAGGGACTATAGTAGAACACTGTGGAGTGACCCAGACCCAGGGACTATAGTAGAAGACTCTGGAGTGACCCAGACCCGGAGACTATAGTATTAGACTGTGGAGTGACCCAGGGACTATAGTAGAACACCGTGGAGTGACCCAGGGACTATAGTAGAACACTGTGGAGTGACCCAGACCCAGGGACTATAGTAGAACACCATGGAGTGACCCAGGGACTATAGTAGAACACTGTGGAGTGACCCAGACCCAGGGACTATAGTAGAAGACTGTGGAGTGACCCAGGGACTATAGTAGAACACTGTGGAGTGACCCAGACCCAGGGACTATAGTAGAACACCGTGGAGTGACCCAGGGACTATAGTAGAACACTGTGGAGTGACCCAGACCCAGGGACTATAGTAGAAGACTGTGGAGTGACCCAGGGACTATAGTAGAACACTGTGGAGTGACCCAAGGACTATAGTAGAACACTGTGGAGTGACCCAGGGACTATAGTAGAACACTGTGGAGTGACCCAGAGACTATAGTAGAACACCGTGGAGTGACCCAGGGACTATAGTAGAACACCGTGGAGTGACCCAGTTACTATAGTAGAACACTGTGGAGTGACCCAGACCCAGGGACTATAGTAGAACACCGTGGAGTGACCCAGGGACTATAGTAGAACACTGTGGAGTGACCCAGACCCAGGGACTATAGTAGAAGACTGTGGAGTTACCCAGGGACTATAGTAGAACACTGTGGAGTGACCCAAGGACTATAGTAGAACACTGTGGAGTGACCCAGGGACTATAGTAGAACACTGTGGAGTGACCCAGGGACTATAGTAGAACACCGTGGAGTGACCCAGGGACTATAGTAGAACACTGTGGAGTGACCCAGACCCAGGGACTATAGTAGAACACCGTGGAGTGACCCAGACCCAGGGACTATAGTAGAACACTGTGGAGTGACCCTGGGGCCTATAGTAGAACACTGTGGAGTGACCCAGACCCAGGGACTATAGTAAAAGACTGTGGAGTGACCCAGGGACTATAGTAGAACACTGTGGAGTGACCCAAGGACTATAGTAGAACACTGTGGAGTGACCCAGGGACTATAGTAGAACACCGTGGAGTGACCCAGGGACTATTATAGAACACTGTGGAGTGACCCAGGGACTATAGTAGAACACCGTGGACTGACCCAGACCCAGGGACTATAGTAGAACACTGTGGAGTGACCCAGACCCAGGGACTATAGTAGAACACTGTGGAGTGACCCAAGGACTATAGTAGAACACTGTGGAGTGACCCAGGGACTATAGTAGAACACTGTGGAGTGACCCAGGGACTATAGTAGAACACCGTGGAGTGACCCAGGGACTATAGTAGAACACCGTAGAGTGACCCAGACCCAGGGACTATAGTAGAACACTGTGGAGTGACCCAGACCCAGGGACTATAGTAGAACACCATGGAGTGACCCAGGGACTATAGTAGAACACTGTGGAGTGACCCACGGACTATAGTAGAACACTTTGGAGTGACCCAGGGACTATAGTAGAACACTGTGGAGTGACCCAGGGACTATAGTAGAACACCGTGGAGTGACCCAGGGACTATAGTAGAACACCGTGGAGTGACCCAGGGACGATAGTAGAACACTGTGGAGTGACCCAGACCCAGGGACTATAGTAGAACACTGTGGAGTGACCCAGGGACTATAGCAGAACACCGTGGAGTGACCCAGACCCAGGGACTATAGTAGAACACCATGGAGTGACCCAGAGACTATAGTAGAACACTGTGGAGTGACCCAGGGACTATAGTAGAACACCATGGAGTGACCCAGACCCAGGGACTATAGTAGAACACTGTGGAGTGACCCTGGGACTATAGTAGAACACCGTGGAGTGACCCAGGGACTATAGTAGAACACTGTGGAGTGACCCAGACCCAGGGACTATAGTAGAAGACTCTGGAGTGACCCAGACCCGGAGACTATAGTAGAAGACTGTGGAGTGACCCAGGGACTATAGTAGAACACCGTGGAGTGACCCAGGGACTATAGTAGAACACTGTGGAGTGACCCAGGGACTATAGTAGAACACCGTGGAGTGACCCAGGGACTATAGTAGAACACTGTGGAGTGACCCAGACCCAGGGACTATAGTAGAAGACTCTGGAGTGACCCAGACCCGGAGACTATAGTAGAAGACTGTGGAGTGACCCAGGGACTATAGTAGAACACCGTGGAGTGACCGTGGGACTATAGTAGAACACCGTGGAGTGACCCAGGGACTATAGTAGAACACCGTGGAGTGACCCAGGGACTATAGTAGAACACTGTGGAGTGACCCAGGGACTATAGTAGAACACTGTGGAGTGACCCAGACCCAGGGACTATAGTAGAACACTGTGGAGTGACCCAGGGACTATAGTAGAACACTGTGGAGTGACCCAGGGACTATAGTAGAACACTGTGGAGTGACCCAGACTCAGGGACTATAGTAGAACACTGTGGAGTGACCCAGGGACTATAGTAGAACACTGTGGAGTGACTCAGACCCAGGGACTATAGTAGAACACTGTGGAGTGACCCAGACCCAGGGACTATAGTAGAACACCATGGAGTGACTCAGGGACTATAGTAGAACACTGTGGAGTGACCCAGGGACTATAGTAGAACACCGTGGAGTGACCCAGAGACTATAGTAGAACACTGTGGAGTGACCCAGGGACTATAGTAGAAAACTGTGGAGTGACCCAGACCCAGAGACTATAGTAGAACACTGTGGAGTGACCCAGACCCAGGGACTATAGTAGAACACCGTGGAGTGACCCAGGGACTATAGTAGAACACCGTGGAGTGACCCAGGGACTATAGTAGAACACTGTGGAGTGACCCAGACCGAGGGACTATAGTAGAACACCATGGAGTGACCCAGGGACTATAGTAGAACACCGTGGAGTGACCCAGGGACTATAGTAGAACACCATGGAGTGACCCAGACCCAGGGACTATAGTAGAACACTGTGGAGTTACCCAGGGAGTATAGTAGAACACCGTGGAGTGACCCAGGGACTATAGTAGAACACCATGGAGTGACCCAGGGACTATAGTAGAACACCGTGGAGTGACCCAGGGACTATAGTAGAACACCATGGAGTGACCCAGACCCAGGGACTATAATAGAACACTGTGGAGTGACCCTGGGACTATAGTAGAACACCGTGGAGTGACCCAGGGACTATAGTAGAACACTGTGGAGTGACCCAGACCCAGGGACTATAGTAGAAGACTCTGGAGTGACCCAGACCCGGAGACTATAGTAGAAGACTGTGGAGTGACCCAGGGACTATAGTAGAACACCGTGGAGTGACTCAGGGACTATAGTAGAACACTGTGGAGTGACCCAGACCCAGGGACTATAGTAGAACAATATGGAGTGACCCAGGGACTATAGTAGAACACTGTGGAGTGACCCAGACCCAGGGACTATAGTAGAAGACTGTGGAGTGACCCAGGGACTATAGTAGAACACTGTGGAGTGACCCAAGGACTATAGTAGAACACTGTGGAGTGACCCAGGGACTATAGTAGAACACTGTGGAGTGACCCAGAGACTATAGTAGAACACCGTGGAGTGACCCAGGGACTATAGTAGAACACCGTGGAGTGACCCAGGGACTATAGTAGAACACTGTGGAGTGACCCAGACCCAGGGACTATAGTAGAACACCGTGGAGTGACCCAGGGACTATAGTAGAACACTGTGGAGTGACCAAGACCCAGGGACTATAGTAGAAGACTGTGGAGTGACCCAGGGACTATAGTAGAACACTGTGGAGTGACCCAAGGACTATAGTAGAACACTGTGGAGTGACCCAGGGACTATAGTAGAACACTGTGGAGTGACCCAGGGACTATAGTAGAACACCGTGGAGTGACCCAGGGACTATAGTAGAACACCGTGGAGTGACCAAGGGACTATAGTATAACACTGTGGAGTGACCCAGGGACTATAGTAGAACACTGTGGAGTGCCCAAGAGACTATAGTAGAACACCGTGGAGTGACCCAGGGACTATAGTAGAACACTGTGGAGTGACCCAGACTCAGGGACTATAGTAGAACACTGTGGAGTGACCCAGGGACTATAGTAGAACACTGTGGAGTGACCCAGACCCAGGGACTATAGTAGAACACTGTGGAGTGACCCAGACCCAGGGACTATAGTAGAACACCATGGAGTGACTCAGGGACTATAGTAGAACACTGTGGAGTGACCCAGGGACTATAGTAGAACACCGTGGAGTGACCCAGAGACTATAGTAGATCACTGTGGAGTGACCCAGGGACTATAGTAGAACACTGTGGAGTGACCCAGACCCAGAGACTATAGTAGAACACTGTGGAGTGACCCAGACCCAGGGACTATAGTAGAACACCGTGGAGTGACCCAGGGACTATAGTAGAACACCGTGGAGTGACCCAGGGACTATAGTAGAACACTGTGGAGTGACCCAGACCCAGGGACTATAGTAGAACACCATGGAGTGACCCAGGGACTATAGTAGAACACCGTGGAGTGACCCAGGGACTATAGTAGAACACCATGGAGTGACCCAGACCCAGGGACTATAGTAGAACACTGTGGAGTGACCCAGGGAGTATAGTAGAACACCGTGGAGTGACCCAGGGACTATAGTAGAACACCGTGGAGTGACCCAGGGACTGTAGTAGAACACCATGGAGTGACCCAGACCCAGGGACTATAGTAGAACACTGTGGAGTGACCCTGGGACTATAGTAGAACACCGTGGAGTGACCCAGGGACTGTAGTAGAACACCATGGAGTGACCCAGACCCAGGGACTATAGTAGAACACTGTGGAGTGACCCTGGGACTATAGTAGAACACTGTGGAGTGACCCAGACCCAGGGACTATAGTAGAACACCATGGAGTGACCCAGGGACTATAGTAGAACACTGTGGAGTGACCCAGACCCAGGGACTATAGTAGAAGACTGTGGAGTGACCCAGGGACTATAGTAGAACACTGTGGAGTGACCCAGACCCAGGGACTATAGTAGAACACTGTGGAGTGACCCAGGGACTATAGTAGAACACTGTGGAGTGACCCAGACCCAGGGACTATAGTAGAAGACTGTGGAGTGACCCAGGGACTATAGTAGAACACTGTGGAGTGACCCAAGGACTATAGTAGAACACTGTGGAGTGACCCAGGGACTATAGTAGAACACTGTGGAGTGACCCAGAGACTATAGTAGAACACCGTGGAGTGACCCAGGGACTATAGTAGAACACCGTGGAGTGACCCAGGGACTATAGTAGAACACTGTGGAGTGACCCAGACCCAGGGACTATAGTAGAACACCGTGGAGTGACCCAGGGACTATAGTAGAACACTGTGGAGTGACCCAGACCCAGGGACTATAGTAGAAGACTGTGGAGTGACCCAGGGACTATAGTAGAACACTGTGGAGTGACCCAAGGACTAGAGTAGAACACTGTGGAGTGACCCAGGGACTATAGTAGAACACTGTGGAGTGACCCAGGGACTATAGTAGAACACCGTGGAGTGACCCAGGGACTATAGTAGAACACCGTGGAGTGACCCAGGGACTATAGTAGAACACCGTGGAGTGACCCAGGGACTATAGTAGAACACTGTGGAGTGACCCAGGGACTATAGTAGAACACTGTGGAGTGACCCAGACCCAGGGACTATAGTAGAACACTGTGGAGTGACCCAGGGACTATAGTAGAACACTGTGGAGTGACCCAGGGACTATAGTAGAACACTGTGGAGTGACCCAGACCCAGGGACTATAGTAGAACACTGTGGAGTGACCCAGGGACTATAGTAGAACACTGTGGAGTGCCCAAGAGACTATAGTAGAACACCGTGGAGTGACCCAGGGACTATAGTAGAACACTGTGGAGTGACCCAGACTCAGGGACTATAGTAGAACACTGTGGAGTGACCCAGGGACTATAGTAGAACACTGTGGAGTGACCCAGACCCAGGGACTATAGTAGAACACTGTGGAGTGACCCAGACCCAGGGACTATAGTAGAACACCATGGAGTGACTCAGGGACTATAGTAGAACACTGTGGAGTGACCCAGGGACTATATTAGAACACCGTGGAGTGACCCAGAGACTATAGTAGAACACTGTGGAGTGACCCAGGGACTATAGTAGAACACTGTGGAGTGACCCAGACCCAGAGACTATAGTAGAACACTGTGGAGTGACCCAGACCCAGGGACTATAGTAGAACACCGTGGAGTGACCCAGGGACTATAGTAGAACACCGTGGAGTGACCCAGGGACTATAGTAGAACACTGTGGAGTGACCCAGACCCAGGGACTATAGTAGAACACCATGGAGTGACCCAGGGACTATAGTAGAACACCGTGGAGTGACCCAGGGACTATAGTAGAACACCATGGAGTGACCCAGACCCAGGGACTATAGTAGAACACTGTGGAGTGACCCAGGGAGTATAGTAGAACACCGTGGAGTGACCCAGGGACTATAGTAGAACACCATGGAGTGACCCAGGGACTATAGTAGAACACCGTGGAGTGACCCAGGGACTGTAGTAGAACACCATGGAGTGACCCAGACCCAGGGACTATAGTAGAACACTGTGGAGTGACCCTGGGACTATAGTAGAACACCGTGGAGTGACCCAGGGACTATAGTAGAACACTGTGGAGTGACCCAGACCCAGGGACTATAGTAGAAGACTCTGGAGTGACCCAGACCCGGAGACTATAGTAGAAGACTGTGGAGTGACCCAGGGACTATAGTAGAACACCGTGGAGTGACCCAGGGACTATAGTAGAACACTGTGGAGTGACCCAGACCCAGGGACTATAGTAGAACACCATGGAGTGACCCAGGGACTATAGTAGAACACCGTGGAGTGACCCAGGGACTATAGTAGAACACTGTGGAGTGACCCAGACCCAGGGACTATAGTAGAACACCGTGGAGTGACCCAGGGACTATAGTAGAACACTGTGGAGTGACCCAGACCCAGGGACTATAGTAGAAGACTGTGGAGTGACCCAGGGACTATAGTAGAACACTGTGGAGTGACCCAAGGACTATAGTAGAACACTGTGGAGTGACCCAGGGACTATAGTAGAACACTGTGGAGTGACCCAGAGACTATAGTAGAACACCGTGGAGTGACCCAGGGACTATAGTAGAACACCGTGGAGTGACCCAGTTACTATAGTAGAACACTGTGGAGTGACCCAGACCCAGGGACTATAGTAGAACACCGTGGAGTGACCCAGGGACTATAGTAGAACACTGTGGAGTGACCCAGACCCAGGGACTATAGTAGAACACCGTGGAGTGACCCAGGGACTATAGTAGAACACCATGGAGTGACCCAGACCCAGGGACTATAGTAGAACACTGTGGAGTGACCCAGGGAGTATAGTAGAACACCGTGGAGTGACCCAGGGACTATAGTAGAACACCATGGAGTGACCCAGGGACTATAGTAGAACACCGTGGAGTGACCCAGGGACTGTAGTAGAACACCATGGAGTGACCCAGACCCAGGGACTATAGTAGAACACTGTGGAGTGACCCTGGGACTATAGTAGAACACCGTGGAGTGACCCAGGGACTATAGTAGAACACTGTGGAGTGACCCAGACCCAGGGACTATAGTAGAAGACTCTGGAGTGACCCAGACCCGGAGACTATAGTAGAAGACTGTGGAGTGACCCAGGGACTATAGTAGAACACCGTGGAGTGACCCAGGGACTATAGTAGAACACTGTGGAGTTACCCAGACCCAGGGACTATAGTAGAACACCATGGAGTTACCCAGGGACTATAGTAGAACACCGTGGAGTGACCCAGGGACTGTAGTAGAACACCATGGAGTGACCCAGACCCAGGGACTATAGTAGAACACTGTGGAGTGACCCTGGGACTATAGTAGAACACCGTGGAGTGACCCAGGGACTATAGTAGAACACTGTGGAGTGACCCAGACCCAGGGACTATAGTAGAAGACTCTGGAGTGACCCAGACCCGGAGACTATAGTAGAAGACTGTGGAGTGACCCAGGGACTATAGTAGAACACTGTGGAGTGACCCAGGGACTATAGTAGAACACTGTGGAGTGACCCAGACCCAGGGACTATAGTAGAACACCATGGAGTGACCCAGGGACTATAGTAGAACACTGTGGAGTGACCCAGACCCAGGGACTATAGTAGAAGACTGTGGAGTGACCCAGGGACTATAGTAGAACACTGTGGAGTGACCCAGACCCAGGGACTATAGTAGAACACCGTGGAGTGACCCAGGGACTATAGTAGAACACTGTGGAGTGACCCAGACCCAGGGACTATTGTAGAAGACTGTGGAGTGACCCAGGGACTATAGTAGAACACTGTGGAGTGACCCAAGGACTATAGTAGAACACTGTGGAGTGACCCAGGGACTATAGTAGAACACTGTGGAGTGACCCAGAGACTATAGTAGAACACCGTGGAGTGACCCAGGGACTATAGTAGAACACCGTGGAGTGACCCAGTTACTATAGTAGAACACTGTGGAGTGACCCAGACCCAGGGACTATAGTAGAACACCGTGGAGTGACCCAGGGACTATAGTAGAACACTGTGGAGTGACCCAGACCCAGGGACTATAGTAGAAGACTGTGGAGTGACCCAGGGACTATAGTAGAACACTGTGGAGTGACCCAAGGACTATAGTAGAACACTGTGGAGTGACCCAGGGACTATAGTAGAACACTGTGGAGTGACCCAGGGACTATAGTAGAACACCGTGGAGTGACCCAGGGACTATAGTAGAACACTGTGGAGTGACCCAGACCCAGGGACTATAGTAGAACACCGTGGAGTGACCCAGACCCAGGGACTATAGTAGAACACTGTGGAGTGACCCTGGGGCCTATAGTAGAACACTGTGGAGTGACCCAGACCCAGGGACTATAGTAAAAGACTGTGGAGTGACCCAGGGACTATAGTAGAACACTGTGGAGTGACCCAAGGACTATAGTAGAACACTGTGGAGTGACCCAGGGACTATAGTAGAACACCGTGGAGTGACCCAGGGACTATAGTAGAACACCGTGGAGTGACCCAGACCCAGGGACTATAGTAGAACACTGTGGAGTGACCCAGACCCAGGGACTATAGTAGAACACTGTGGAGTGACCCAAGGACTATAGTAGAACACTGTGGAGTGACCCATGGACTATAGTAGAACACTGTGGAGTGACCCAGGGACTATAGTAGAACACCGTGGAGTGACCCAGGGACTATAGTAGAACACCGTGGAGTGACCCAGACCCAGGGACTATAGTAGAACACTGTGGAGTGACCCAGACCCAGGGACTATAGTAGAACACCATGGAGTGACCCAGGGACTATAGTAGAACACTGTGGAGTGACCCACGGACTATAGTAGAACACTTTGGAGTGACCCAGGGACTATAGTAGAACACCGTGGAGTGACCCAGGGACGATAGTAGAACACTGTGGAGTGACCCAGACCCAGGGACTATAGTAGAACACTGTGGAGTGACCCAGGGACTATAGTAGAACACCGTGGAGTGACCCAGACCCAGGGACTATAGTAGAACACTGTGCAGTGACCCAGAGACTATAGTAGAACACTGTGGAGTGACCCAGGGACTATAGTAGAACACTGTGGAGTGACCCAGGGACTATAGTAGAACACTGTGGAGTGACCCAGGGACTATAGTAGAACACTGTGGAGTGACCCAGGGACTATAGTAGAACACCATGGAGTGACCCAGACCCAGGGACTATAGTAGAACACTGTGGAGTGACCCAGGGAGTAGAGTAGAACACCGTGGAGTGACCCAGGGACTATAGTAGTACACTGTGGAGTGACCCAGACCCAGGGACTATAGTAGAACACTGTGGAGTGACCATGGGACTATAGTAGAACACCGTGGAGTGACCCAGGGACTATAGTAGAACACTGTGGAGTGACCCAGACCCAGGGACTATAGTAGAAGACTCTGGAGTGACCCAGACCCGGAGACTATAGTAGAAGACTGTGGAGTGACCCAGGGACTATAGTAGAACACCGTGGAGTGACCCAGGGACTATAGTAGAACACTGTGGAGTGACCCAGACCCAGGGACTATAGTAGAACACCATGGAGTGACCCAGGGACCATAGTAGAACACTGTGGAGTGACACAGACCCAGGGACTATAGTAGAAGACTGTGGAGTGACCCAGGGACTATAGTAGAACACTGTGGAGTGACCCAAGGACTATAGTAGAACACTGTGGAGTGACCCAGGGACTATAGTAGAACACCGTGGAGTGACCCAGGGACTATAGTAGAACACCGTGGAGTGACCCAGGGACTAGAGTAGAACACTGTGGAGTGACCCAGACCCAGGGACTATAGTAGAACACCGTGGAGTGACCCAGGGACTATAGTAGAACACTGTGGAGTGACCCAGACCCAGGGACTATAGTAGAAGACTGTGGAGTGACCCAGGGACTATAGTAGAACACTGTGGAGTGACCCAAGGACTATAGTAGAACACTGTGGAGTGACCCAGGGACTATAGTAGAACACTGTGGAGTGACCCAGGGACTATAGTAGAACACCGTGGAGTGACCGAGGGACTATAGTAGAACACTGTGGAGTGACCCAGACCCAGGGACTATAGTAGAACACCGTGGAGTGACCCAGACCCAGGGACTATAGTAGAACACTGTGGAGTGACCCTGGGGACTATAGTAGAACACCGTGGAGTGACCCAGGGACTATAGTAGAACACTGTGGAGTGACCCAGACCCAGGGACTATAGTAAAAGACTGTGGAGTGACCCAGGGACTATAGTAGAACACTGTGGAGTGACCCAAGGACTATAGTAGAACACTGTGGAGTGACCCAGGGACTATAGTAGAACACCGTGGAGTGACCCAGGGACTATAGTAGAACACTGTGGAGTGACCCAGGGACTATAGTAGAACACCGTGGAGTGACCCAGACCCAGGGACTATAGTAGAACACTGTGGAGTGACCCAGACCCAGGGACTATAGTAGAACACTGTGGAGTGACCCAGACCCAGGGACTATAGTAGAACACTGTGGAGTGACCCAGACCCAGGGACTATAGTAGAACACCATGGAGTGACCCAGGGACTATAGTAGAACACTGTGGAGTGACCCACGGACTATAGTAGAACACTTTGGAGTGACCCAGACCCAGGGACTATAGTAGAACACCATGGAGTGACCCAGGGACTATAGTAGAACACTGTGGAGTGACCCTGGGACTATAGTAGAACACTGTGGAGTGACCCAGGGACTATAGTAGAACACCGTGGAGTGACCCAGGGACTATAGTAGAACACCGTGGAGTGACCCAGGGACGATAGTAGAACACTGTGGAGTGACCCAGACCCAGGGACTATAGTAGAACACTGTGGAGTGACCCAGGGACTATAGTAGAACACCGTGGAGTGACCCAGACCCAGGGACTATAGTAGAACACTGTGGAGTGACCCAGAGACTATAGTAGAACACTGTGGAGTGACCCAGGGACTATAGTAGAACACTGTGGAGTGACCCAGGGACTATAGTAGAACACTGTGGAGTGACCCAGGGACTATAGTAGAACACTGTGGAGTGACCCAGGGACTATAGTAGAACACCGTGGAGTGACCCAGACCCAGGGACTATAGTAGAACATTGTGGAGTGACCCAGACCCAGGGACTATAGTAGAACACCATGGAGTGACTCAGGGACTATAGTAGAACACTGTGGAGTGACCCAGGGACTATAGTAGAACACCGTGGAGTGACCCAGAGACTATAGTAGAACACTGTGGAGTGACCCAGGGACTATAGTAGAACACTGTGGAGTGACCCAGACCCAGAGACTATAGTAGAACACTGTGGAGTGACCCAGACCCAGGGACTATAGTAGAACAGCGTGGAGTGACCCAGGGACTATAGTAGAACACTGTGGAGTGACCCAGACCCAGGGACTATAGTAGAAGACTGTGGAGTGACCCAGGGACTATAGTAGAACACTGTGGAGTGACCCAAGGACTATAGTAGAACACTGTGGAGTGACCCAGGGACTATAGTAGAACACTGTGGAGTGACCCAGAGACTATAGTAGAACACCGTGGAGTGACCCAGGGACTATAGTAGAACACCGTGGAGTGACCCAGGGACTATAGTAGAACACTGTGGAGTGACCCAGACCCAGGGACTATAGTAGAACACCGTGGAGTGACCCAGGGACTATAGTAGAACACTGTGGAGTGACCCAGACCCAGGGACTATAGTAGAAGACTGTGGAGTGACCCAGGGACTATAGTAGAACACTGTGGAGTGACCCAAGGACTATAGTAGAACACTGTGGAGTGACCCAGGGACTATAGTAGAACACTGTGGAGTGACCCAGACCCAGGGACTATAGTAGAACACTGTGGAGTGACCCAGACCCAGGGACTATAGTAGAACACCATGGAGTGACCCAGGGACTAAAGTAGAACACTGTGGAGTGACCCACGGACTATAGTAGAACACTTTGGAGTGACCCAGACCCAGGGACTATAGTAGAACACCATGGAGTGACCCAGGGACTATAGTAGAACACTGTGGAGTGACCCTGGGACTATAGTAGAACACTGTGGAGTGACCCAGGGACTATAGTAGAACACCGTGGAGTGACCCAGGGACTATAGTAGAACACCGTGGAGTGACCCAGGGACGATAGTAGAACACTGTGGAGTGACCCAGACCCAGGGACTATAGTGAACACTGTGGAGTGACCCAGGGACTATAGTAGAACACCGTGGAGTGACCCAGACCCAGGGACTATAGTAGAACACTGTGGAGTGACCCAGGGACTTTTGTAGAACACTGTGGAGTGACCCAGGGACTATAGTAGAACACCGTGGAGTGACCCAGACCCAGGGACTATAGTAGAACACTGTGGAGTGACCCAGACCCAGGGACTATAGTAGAACACCATGGAGTGACTCAGGGACTATAGTAGAACACTGTGGAGTGACCCAGAGACTATAGTAGAACACTGTGGATTGACCCAGGGACTATAGTAGAACACTGTGGAGTGACCCAGACCCAGAGACTATAGTAGAACACTGTGGAGTGACCCAGACCCAGGGACTATAGTAGAACACCGTGGAGTGACCCAGGGACTATAGTAGAACACCGTGGAGTGACCCAGGGACTATAGTAGAACACTGTGGATTGACCCAGACCCAGGGACTATAGTAGAACACCATGGAGTGACCCAGGGACTATAGTAGAACACCGTGGAGTGACCCAGGGACTATAGTAGAACACCATGGAGTGACCCAGACCCAGGGACTATAGTAGAACACTGTGGAGTGACCCAGACCCAGGGACTATAGTAGAAGACTGTGGAGTGACCCAGGGACTATAATAGAACACTGTGGAGTGACCCAGACCCAGGGACTATAGTAGAACACCGTGGAGTGACCCAGGGACTATAGTAGAACACTGTGGAGTGACCCAGACCCAGGGACTATAGTAGAAGACTGTGGAGTGACCCAGGGACTATAGTAGAACACTGTGGAGTGACCCAAGGACTATAGTAGAACACTGTGGAGTGACCCAGGGACTATAGTAGAACACTGTGGAGTGACCCAGGGACTATAGTAGAACACCGTGGAGTGACCCAGGGACTATAGTAGAACACCGTGGAGTGACCCAGGGACTATAGTAGAACACTGTGGAGTGACCCAGACCCAGGGACTATAGTAGAACACCGTGGAGTTACCCAGGGACTATAGTAGAACACTGTGGAGTGACCCAGACCCAGGGACTATAGTAGAAGACTGTGGAGTGACCAAGGGACTATAGTAGAACACTGTGGAGTGACCCAAGGACTATAGTAGAACACTGTGGAGTGACCCAGGGACTATAGTAGAACACTGTAGAGTGACTCAGGGACTATAGTAGAACACCGTGGAGTGACCCAGGGACTATAGTAGAACACTGTGGAGTGACCCAGGGACTATAGTAGAACACCGTGGAGTGACCCAGACCCAGGGACTATAGTAGAACACTGTGGAGTGACCCAGACCCAGGGACTATAGTAGAACACTGTAGAGTGACCCAGACCCAGGGACTATAGTAGAACACTGTGGAGTGACCCAGACCCAGGGACTATAGTAGAACACCATGGAGTGACCCAGGGACTATAGTAGAACACTGTGGAGTGACCCACGGACTATAGTAGAACACTTTGGAGTAACCCAGACCCAGGGACTATAGTAGAACACCATGGAGTGACCCAGGGACTATAGTAGAACACTGTGGAGTGACCCAGGGACTATAGTAGAACACCATGGAGTGACCCAGGGACTATAGTAGAACACCGTGGAGTGACCCAGGGACTATAGTAGAACACTGTGGATTGACCCAGACCCAGGGACTATAGTAGAACACTGTGGAGTGACCCAGGGACTATAGTAGAACACTGTGGAGTGACCCAGACCCAGGGACTATAGTAGAACACCGTGGAGTGACCCTGGGGACTATAGTAGAACACCGTGGAGTGACCCAGACCCAGGGACTATAGTAGAAGACTGTGGAGTGACCCAGGGAATATAGTAGAACACTGTGGAGTGACCCAGGGACTATAGTAGAACACCGTGGAGTGACCCAGGGACTATAGTAGAACACCGTGGAGTGACCCAGACCCAGGGACTATAGTAGAACACTGTGGAGTGACCCAGACCCAGGGACTTATAGTAGAACACTGTAGAGTGACCCAGACCCAGGGACTATAGTAGAACACTGTGGAGTGACCCAGACCCAGGGACTATAGTAGAACACCATGGAGTGACCCAGGGACTATAGTAGAACACTGTGGAGTGACCCACGGACTATAGTAGAACACTTTGGAGTGACCCAGAACCAGGGACTATAGTAGAACACCATGGAGTGACCCAGGGACTATAGTAGAACACTGTGGAGTGACCCTGGGACTATAGTAGAACACTGTGGAGTGACCCAGGGACTATAGTAGAACACCGTGGAGTGACCCAGGGACTATAGTAGAACACTGTGGAGTGACCCATGGACTATAGTACAACACTGTGGATTGACCCAGACCCAGGGACTATAGTAGAACACTGTGGAGTGACCCAGGGACTATAGTAGAACACCGTGGAGTGACCCAGACCCAGGGACTATAGTAGAACACTGTGGAGTGACCCAGAGACTATAGTAGAACACTGTGGAGTGACCCAGGGACTATAGTAGAACACTGTGGAGTGACCCTGGGACTATAGTAGAACACTGTGGAGTGACCCAGGGACTATAGTAGAACACTGTGGAGTGACCCAGGGACTATAGTAGAACACAGTGGAGTGACCCAGGGACTATAGTAGAACACCGTGGAGTGACCCAGGGACTATAGTAGAACACTGTAGAGTGACCCTGGGACTATAGTAGAACACCGTGGAGTGACCCAGGGACTATAGTAGAACACTGTGGAGTGACCCAGACCCAGGGAATATAGTAGAAGACTGTGGAGTGACCCAGACCCGGAGACTATAGTAGAACACTGTGGAGTGACCGAGGGACTATAGTAGAACACCTTGGAGTGACCCAGGGACTATAGTAGAACACTGTGGAGTGACCCAGGGACTATAGTAGAACACTGTGGAGTGACCCAGGGACTATAGTAGAACACTGTGGAGTGACCCAGGGACTATAGTAGAACACTGTGGAGTGACCCAAGGACTATAGTAGAACACCGTGGAGTGACCCAGGGACTATAGTAGAACACCGTGGAGTGACCCAGGGACTATAGTAGAACACCGTGGAGTGACCCAGGGACTATAGTAGAACACTGTGGAGTGACCCAGACCCAGGGACTATAGTAGAACACCGTGGAGTGACCCAGGGACTATAGTAGAACACTGTGGAGTGACCCAGACCCAGGGACTATAGTAGAAGACTGTGGAGTGACCCAGGGACTATAGTAGAACACTGTGGAGTGACCCAAGGACTATAGTAGAACACTGTGGAGTGACCCAGGGACTATAGTAGAACACTGTGGAGTGACCCAGGGACTATAGTAGAACACCGTGGAGTGACCGAGGGACTATAGTAGAACACTGTGGAGTGACCCAGAACCAGGGACTATAGTAGAACACCGTGGAGTGACCCAGACCCAGGGACTATAGTAGAACACTGTGGAGTGACCCTGGGGACTATAGTAGAACACCGTGGAGTGACCCAGGGACTATAGTAGAACACTGTGGAGTGACCCAGACCCAGGGACTATAGTAATAGACTGTGGAGTGACCCAGGGACTATAGTAGAACACTGTGGAGTGACCCAAGGACTATAGTAGAACACTGTGGAGTGACCCAGGGACTATAGTAGAACACCGTGGAGTGACCCAGGGACTATAGTAGAACACTGTGGAGTGACCCAGGGACTATAGTAGAACACCGTGGAGTGACCCAGACCCAGGGACTATAGTAGAACACTGTGGAGTGACCCAGACCCAGGGACTATAGTAGAACACTGTGGAGTGACCCAAGGACTATAGTAGAACACTGTGGAGTGACCCAGGGACTATAGTAGAACACTGTGGAGTGACCCAGGGACTATAGTAGAACACCGTGGAGTGACCCAGGGACTATAGTAGAACACCGTGGAGTGACCCAGACCCAGGGACTATAGTAGAACACTGTGGAGTGACCCAGACCCAGGGACTATAGTAGAACACTGTGGAGTGACCCAGACCCAGGGACTATAGTAGAACACTGTGGAGTGACCCAGACCCAGGGACTATAGTAGAACACCATGGAGTGACCCAGGGACTATAGTAGAACACTGTGGAGTGACCCACGGACTATAGTAGAACACTTTGGAGTGACCCAGACCCAGGGACTATAGTAGAACACCATGGAGTGACCCAGGGACTATAGTAGAACACTGTGGAGTGACCCTGGGACTATAGTAGAACACTGTGGAGTGACCCAGGGACTATAGTAGAACACCGTGGAGTGACCCAGGGACTATAGTAGAACACCGTGGAGTGACCCAGGGACGATAGTAGAACACTGTGGAGTGACCCAGACCCAGGGACTATAGTAGAACACTGTGGAGTGACCCAGGGACTATAGTAGAACACCGTGGAGTGACCCAGACCCAGGGACTATAGTAGAACACTGTGGAGTGACCCAGAGACTATAGTAGAACACTGTGGAGTGACCCAGGGACTATAGTAGAACACTGTGGAGTGACCCAGGGACTATAGTAGAACACTGTGGAGTGACCCAGGGACTATAGTAGAACACTGTGGAGTTACCCAGGGACTATAGTAGAACACCGTGGAGTGACCCAGACCCAGGAACTATAGTAGAACATTGTGGAGTGACCCAGACCCAGGGACTATAGTAGAACACCATGGAGTGACTCAGGGACTATAGTAGAACACTGTGGAGTGACCCAGGGACTATAGTAGAACACCGTGGAGTGACCCAGAGACTATAGTAGAACACTGTGGAGTGACCCAGGGACTATAGTAGAACACTGTGGAGTGACCCAGACCCAGAGACTATAGTAGAACACTGTGGAGTGACCCAGACCCAGGGACTATAGTAGAACACCGTGGAGTGACCCAGGGACTATAGTAGAACACTGTGGAGTGACCCAGACCCAGGGACTATAGTAGAAGACTGTGGAGTGACCCAGGGACTATAGTAGAACACTGTGGAGTGACCCAAGGACTATAGTAGAACACTGTGGAGTGACCCAGGGACTATAGTAGAACACTGTGGAGTGACCCTGGGACTATAGTAGAACACTGTGGAGTGACCCAGGGACTATAGTAGAACACCGTGGAGTGACCCAGGGACTATAGTAGAACACCGTGGAGTGACCCAGGGACGATAGTAGAACACTGTGGAGTGACCCAGACCCAGGGACTATAGTAGAACACTGTGGAGTGACCCAGGGACTATAGTAGAACACCGTGGAGTGACCCAGACCCAGGGACTATAGTAGAACACTGTGGAGTGACCCAGACCCAGGGACTATAGTAGAACACCATGGAGTGACTCAGGGACTATAGTAGAACACTGTGGAGTGACCCAGGGACTATAGTAGAACACCGTGGAGTGACCCAGAGACTATAGTAGAACACTGTGGATTGACCCAGGGACTATAGTAGAACACTGTGGAGTGACCCAGACCCAGAGACTATAGTAGAACACTGTGGAGTGACCCAGACCCAGGGACTATAGTAGAACACCGTGGAGTGACCCAGGGACTATAGTAGAACACCGTGGAGTGACCCAGGGACTATAGTAGAACACTGTGGAGTGACCCAGACCCAGGGACTATAGTAGAACACCATGGAGTGACCCAGGGACTATAGTAGAACACCGTGGAGTGACCCAGGGACTATAGTAGAACACCATGGAGTGACCCAGACCCAGGGACTATAGTAGAACACTGTGGAGTGACCCAGACCCAGGGACTATAGTAGAAGACTGTGGAGTGACCCAGGGACTATAATAGAACACTGTGGAGTGACCCAGACCCAGGGACTATAGTAGAACACCGTGGAGTGACCCAGGGACTATAGTAGAACACTGAGGAGTGACCCAGACCCAGGGACTATAGTAGAAGACTGTGGAGTGACCCAGGGACTATAGTAGAACACTGTGGAGTGACCCAAGGACTATAGTAGAACACTGTGGAGTGACCCAGGGACTATAGTAGAACACTGTGGAGTGACCCAGGGACTATAGTAGAACACCGTGGAGTGACCCAGGGACTATAGTAGAACACCGTGGAGTGACCCAGGGACTATAGTAGAACACTGTGGAGTGACCCAGACCCAGGGACTATAGTAGAACACCGTGGAGTTACCCAGGGACTATAGTAGAACACTGTGGAGTGACCCAGACCCAGGGACTATAGTAGAAGACTGTGGAGTGACCCAGGGACTATAGTAGAACACTGTGGAGTGACCCAAGGACTATAGTAGAACACTGTGGAGTGACCCAGGGACTATAGTAGAACACTGTAGAGTGACTCAGGGACTATAGTAGAACACCGTGGAGTGACCCAGGGACTATAGTAGAACACTGTGGAGTGACCCAGGGACTATAGTAGAACACCGTGGAGTGACCCAGACCCAGGGACTATAGTAGAACACTGTGGAGTGACCCAGACCCAGGGACTATAGTAGAACACTGTAGAGTGACCCAGACCCAGGGACTATAGTAGAACACTGTGGAGTGACCCAGACCCAGGGACTATAGTAGAACACCATGGAGTGACCCAGGGACTATAGTAGAACACTGTGGAGTGACCCACGGACTATAGTAGAACACTTTGGAGTAACCCAGACCCAGGGACTATAGTAGAACACCATGGAGTGACCCAGGGACTATAGTAGAACACTGTGGAGTGACCCTGGGACTATAGTAGAACACTGTGGAGTGACCCAGACCCAGGGACTATAGTAGAACACCGTGGAGTGACCCTGGGGACTATAGTAGAACACCGTGGAGTGACCCAGACCCAGGGACTATAGTAGAAGACTGTGGAGTGACCCAGGGAATATAGTAGAACACTGTGGAGTGACCCAGGGACTATAGTAGAACACCGTGGAGTGACCCAGGGACTATAGTAGAACACCGTGGAGTGACCCAGACCCAGGGACTATAGTAGAACACTGTGGAGTGACCCAGACCCAGGGACTATAGTAGAACACTGTAGAGTGACCCAGACCCAGGGACTATAGTAGAACACTGTGGAGTGACCCAGACCCAGGGACTATAGTAGAACACCATGGAGTGACCCAGGGACTATAGTAGAACACTGTGGAGTGACCCACGGACTATAGTAGAACACTTTGGAGTGACCCAGAACCAGGGACTATAGTAGAACACCATGGAGTGACCCAGGGACTATAGTAGAACACTGTGGAGTGACCCTGGGACTATAGTAGAACACTGTGGAGTGACCCAGGGACTATAGTAGAACACCGTGGAGTGACCCAGGGACTATAGTAGAACACCGTGGAGTGACCCAGGGACTATAGTACAACACTGTGGATTGACCCAGACCCAGGGACTATAGTAGAACACTGTGGAGTGACCCAGGGACTATAGTAGAACACCGTGGAGTGACCCAGACCCAGGGACTATAGTAGAACACTGTGGAGTGACCCAGAGACTATAGTAGAACACTGTGGAGTGACCCAGGGACTATAGTAGAACACTGTGGAGTGACCCTGGGACTATAGTAGAACACTGTGGAGTGACCCAGGGACT
The DNA here is from genome assembly GCF_029448725.1 of Salvelinus fontinalis. NCBI lineage: Eukaryota > Metazoa > Chordata > Actinopteri > Salmoniformes > Salmonidae > Salvelinus > Salvelinus fontinalis. The sequence continues at coordinate 57,133,385 of NC_074676.1, forward strand.
ATAGTAGAACACTGTGGAGTGACCCAGGGACTATAGTAGAACACAGTGGAGTGACCCAGGGACTATAGTAGAACACCGTGGAGTGACCCAGGGACTATAGTAGAACACTGTGGAGTGACCCTGGGACTATAGTAGAACACCGTGGAGTGACCCAGGGACTATAGTAGAACACTGTGGAGTGACCCAGACCCAGGGAATATAGTAGAAGACTGTGGAGTGACCCAGACCCGGAGACTATAGTAGAACACTGTGGAGTGACCGAGGGACTATAGTAGAACACCTTGGAGTGACCCAGGGACTATAGTAGAACACTGTGGAGTGACCCAGGGACTATAGTAGAACACTGTGGAGTGACCCAGGGACTATAGTAGAACACTTTGGAGTGACCCAGGGACTATAGTAGAACACTGTGGAGTGACCCAGGGACTATATTGTAGAACACTGTGGAGTGACCCAGGGACTATAGTAGAACACTGTGGAGTGACCCAGGGACTATAGTAGAACACTGTGGAGTGACCCAGGGACTATAGTAGAACACTGTGGAGTGACCCAGGGACTATATAGTAGAAGACTGTGGAGTGACCCAGGGACTATAGTAGAACACCGTGGAGTGACCCAG